>NC_049218.1:10088776-10343776 GCF_013347855.1 Anguilla anguilla
AATGGATGCAAAGTAAATACTATGTAAAAAGTAGTGCAAGTCACCCTGGACAAGAGTGTCTGCTAGATGCTTTATTATATGTAATGTAATAAAGACTGTTATGTTTGTGGGTGAGGCAGAGGGGGCGCGGCGTCTCTGGAGCGGGCCTCGTAAAACACAGTCTCCAGGATCAACTCCAGGGCGCTAGTGTATCCTTCAGAAAAGTAAATAACCTGAAACGAGTCCGTAAATATCCAGCAGAATGAATGAAACTGAAAAGTGAACTATGCTAGCCACCCAATTCATAAGGGTTTCTAATAACATACATAACAGTGATAATAATTCTCTTATTATTTTGCCGACTAGAACGACGAGACTTACTTGACTATCCCATAGCCGAGGCTGACGATGATAACAAGCAGACGAGCCAGAGTTCTCTTCAGCGCAGAAACGAGCTCAGCAAAGATCAGCAGGCCTTGGGCTAACAGGATGCAAAAGCAGAAAAGACACATCAAACACAGGACAGCAGTTTAGACCATTACAAACAGGATTACGCTTCCACATTTACACAGTATGTCCCGAACATGCATGTATGCTTGGATACATGCGGGTGAACACGTACACAATGTGCTCAGGTTCTAAACGTTTAACGCTTCCTGTGGTGATGTAATGTAGCCCACCATTCCTCAAATACTGAAAGAACCTTTTCCATACGAAGCAAAAAAACAAAACAAAAAATGACGACCCTAACTCCTAATTTCACCGAGACACAATGGCCATGCGAGGAAAAAAAAAAAAAGGGCGTGGTCACTCACAGGCGGAGCCCACGGCGTTGGTGTTCTCGTACTCGGCGCAGAAGACGGCCTTCTCCACCATTCCCAGGAAGATGACGCCAGCGATCCAGAACTGGATCCTCAGCAGGTCCTTCCAGTAGCAGGCCGCCCACAGGAACCAAAGCAGGCCGTACAGGAAGTAGACTATGCACATCACCATGTAGAACTGACGGGCGCAAACACACACATGCACACACATACATTAACAAGGATACAAAAGAACAGAGGAATAAAAAGAAAAAAGAACTGCATAGGCACGGCTCTAATAGGTTACCGCTACTATACTCCCTCCTCACCTTCATTCAATCAATCAATCGTGTCAGGTGGTCCGTTAGTAAGGGAAGGCACACAAGCCAGTGAGTGAGTAAAAGGCACTACCATTGGTTGGTCTGCTGCTCACAGTTCAGGTCTTTTAAAAGCAGCCCTAAAAGCACCAATGAGAATGCTCCATACTCACAATCATGAGTGGCCATTCGGTGACAGAGATGTATCCATGAGTTCCTTTCATTACGACGCTGACTGAGGGAAGAAAAACATCAGTCACTAGGAATCCTCAGGGGAAGAAAAACTATTTGAATCCAGCAGTAAAGCAACCAATCGTGTGGGATATTATTGCAGTAGTATTCTGTACAAAATTAAAACGATTCAGAAAAGCCCCACCAGTTAAATTCCAGTTGGCCTCCTGATTGCTGGACTTGACCGACACCACAAGAAGGTAAGGTCCATCTCTCCATGTTGAGGCAATGACATCGTGCTAAACAGGGAAAGCATTGCATCACAGCATGAGCTCACACTTTGTTCTAGGGGCCGGTCTGTAGGATTAGTCATCGTTGTGTAAGAACATAGTTCACCACAAGCAACTTTCTGAATGAAAAATTCATAAAAGGATTTTTTTAGGAAAGTGCTTACTGGGACAGACTGCTGTTGTGACTCTTCCTTTATCCACCTGGTATAATTTTCATCCTGTACAGAACAAACAAAAACACATGCATACTTTCATGAAGTTTTTTTTCACTACCCCAATTCTAGTATTCTGAATGTTACAATTAGGCATTTAGCAGATGTTCATATCCAGTTATTTACGCAGTTTAAATTATTTTACATACAATCCACTTAATCAGTTGAATCTTGTTAAGCAATTCAGGTTAATTACCTCACTCATGGGTAAAAAGGCAGTGCCACACCTGGGAATCACACCTACAAATTCAGAGCTAAGTTGCCAGTTCAGTTTTCCAGCTACTGTGCTACACTACAATGCTTATGACTCACTGTGGTAACTTGCAGCTGAATACAAGAACAGCACTGACACCACTTAGAAATGGTAACATAGAGTTCATATTTTCAGAGATGACTATGTAGCATGGTGATGTCACCAGATGCTTCTTTTCACACCGCAGCCCATACGCCAAGCTTGTGCAGACACAAGTTGAGAGAAGACACTTCACGTGTAGACTGAGCAAGCAGGCCACAGGCCCCCGAATGACTAGTAGAAGTTGCTAGAGAGCGATGACTCAAACCTACCTAACCATGGGTGATAGTACCAGCCCTCTGGGGCTATTGGCCATAGTCTACAATGTATAGACTGCTGGGATCTGATCCCAGACCATGGGGCTCATCACTGCACTGTGTGAGCCAGTCAGCAGTCCAAGCCAGGCATTAAGAACAAGAATAAGCAGTAAAATTCTGAAATATTTGTGAGACAAAACTATAGGTCACAGTTTATGGCTGTGTAATGTATCAGTGAACCCACAAACCTAACTTTGTTTGATTTACCCCACCATCAATACAGCTGCAAGTCTGCTGAAATGCTTTCCTTTGTTATCGTTAAACTTGTTGGCATATTGACATATTGAAACCGTGAATCCACTTCTCTCACCTGCCCCATTCCCTCCACAGGCATCACAGGATGTGGCAAAGCGTTCGTTTTCTGAAACAGGAACAGCGACAGAAAAAGGGGAGAGCAAACAAATATTCATTAGTAAATTTTGAAAACAGAGGAGGAAAAGATAGATACATGACAGGTCCCAAATGTTTTCTATTACAAGGAGGATGGTGCATGGAAGCCATCTTAGACTTTGGCAGTGCAGAATAATGGTTAGGCAACTGGATTTCTAACTAAAAGGTTGCAGGTTTGATTCCTAGTTGTTCTATGGCTGATGTACCATTGCACACGGTAGTTAACCTGAATTGCTTCAGTAAAATATCCAGTAGAAATTGATTGTGTGTAGAGCTGTAATCTGTGCAAGTAGCTCTAGATAAAAGAGTCTGCTAAATGCTAAAGTGAAACGAAATGCAAACGTTGCGCACAGTGATCACTTACATTAAGCATGGGAAAGAAGCGCAGATCCTTGTTACAGGTTATTTTCTGGTGAACATGCTCAATGTATTCCCCCTGACCCATGGGGTTTGGGTCCAAGCTCTCCCCCCGGTACAGTGGCGTTTTATCGTACATCTCCTGACAGGCGGCGAGAAATACGTCATATTTTAGGACTGGAATACACAACTCTCCATTACAATGAGATCTCTGAAACTTTGCTTGGGATTAAAACAGTCACCACAAAAGAACAACTCATTTGTGTACATGCATTACTTATCTCCAGGAAGCATTCATTCAAGTATGCCAGAATTCTTCATGGTTTTTGCACTTACTTCAATATTGTTAAACTCATTGTGACAGGGGTAGTACTTCAAGTACCAATGGATGGTAAATTGTACCTCTTCTGGACAACCAAAGGACGTAACTAAAGACAAAGTGGCAAAATACAGCACTAAAATTACAACAGAAGGGAACTTATTTCATCCTGAAAATGCAAGTTAAAGTGTAGCCTATTTCTATGCCTTGCTGTACTAAAAACAGACTCGTCGATATATTAAACTTACATAACCTAGGTACTGCATTGTACCAGAACACGGAGCACTTACTTTTGAACTTTATATCGGTCTCTTTGTACATGGACTTCTTAAGTAGCAACGGCCTTGAGGTCTAAAATAAACAGACAAACATTTGGTAAAGGTGAAAGTTTGTTTTATCATTCTGAATTACTGTTAAAGAACACACTCATACAGCTGGAGCACTGGTGTTTGTTCACAGCTCATATGAAATTAGCGATCGCTTACAGAGTCTGGAAATGGATACGGCGGTGGCTACAAGCTCAATGGAAAAGTCTGTTTTAATAATTTAGTTCGTCTTCATTGCATTACGTTTTTAGCCACGGAGATTTAAGAAAATCGGCTATGTCTGATGCATGGCTGTATATAAACAAAGAACATTAGCCACATCACCATATTGCACAACGTACGACGACTACGCCTATATTCTATGCGAAATATCTACTGTTGATTAAAGCGCATCAGCTAACGTTAGCCTCCAAATAATGACACTCCACTGTTTTCGAGAAAGATTTTTTGACACACCCGAAAAATACACAAAACATTGCCCCGCTATCAGTGAACACACATTGTCGGAACTTTAGCCGGACGTTCCAGACAAATAGGTTAGTAATTCATTTTATTAAAGGTTGGAACAATTCTGTTCTTTCAAGCCATTTACCACAACATTCGGGTAAGCTATATAGCCTAATGTCGTGCATGCCAGGAGTTACTTGCTGTATCATAACGTTAAATGAACAGAAGCGGAAAGACTGTACATTATGGCCAGTAATGTCATCAGTTGTGCGCAAGACCTACATTCGGGCGATTTAGCCAAAGGGTGCAACGCTTCATGAAATGTACACTAGCCTACAGTAACACATCCAACTAAACCCCTTAACCTGGTGAGCTAGCTATTCAGCTAACTTATATCGGATAACACAGCATGCAGATACCAGTTCATTTCGGATATTCGGGTATTCGGGAAATAACGCTAATGCTAGATAATGTAAGTCATGGGTAATAACAATAGAAACGCTGGACTACAGTACAATCAAATAAGAAGCACCAAATGGTATTTCGCTAATGTTAGCTATTTTGTTAGGCTACATAGAATAGCTAGCTAATGTTAGCTGGGTCGCATAATGGTGCGTTTTGTTCAATGCTCACATGCCTTTGGTATGCCTGCTTGCTACAGCAAGTACAGCTAGGAAGCACACGTAGCTACGTGAGAGAGGGTAACGTTATAGCTGTAAATCAGAGGGAAAACTACGAGATCAGGCGTTTTGTGCAATTATTCCTAACGTGGGATATGTTTAGTTAACAAGCAAGTCAACTATGTACAGAAGTACACGGCTGTCACAGAGATCGACCCGTTTGTTTCCTCACTCAGTTACATTACAGTCCTCATGTCGGCCCGGAATTCCGCAGAAAGCAAGATCGCAAAATTGGAATTTCAAAAACAATTCAAGTAATCTTACATTGACGACTGTGATAACCCAATGTCCGGTCTCCGGGGCCGCCGCGACTCCATCGTTGCAATAGCACAAGGTTGTTATTAAGAGAATTAGCCACAGTTTTGACTTGCTTGCGGGGCAGTTCCACGTCTTCCATCGCTCACAGTCGGCCATGTTTTACTGTAAGCCGCTCATTGCGTGGCCAACCCACCTGCCCGCGGGCGTCGTCAGCGTCTCACCTTGTCTTCCTCAGCTGATTAAACGGCTTGCGCACACTCGCTCGAAGTGAAGTTGATCGCACACACATGTAAGATCTGCAAAGAACTCAGGCATGTGTACGCCCTGCAAGAGTGGGTAAAATAGTCAAGCAATATTCAGAGCTAAAAATATTGCAACTGCACAGCTTAACTGGGTAATGGATTTGCCAATGAAAGATGGTCAAAAATAGTTAAAGATTCATGTTGAGTTTAAAGGAATATTTTTGTAAAATATTAACTGTTATGTGCCAAAATGAACCTTAAGGTTCGAATGTAAGGTTCTTATAAAATGTGCTGGCTGCACGATCTAAAATAGCCCAAGTCTAAGACACCCGGGCTAACTGGTCTGGCCACACATGCATACTGCCACGAGATGTCACCAATATGCTGTTCAGAACAGATGATAATATATGGAATTTCAGAGGTCCACTCAGAAGCAGTAACTCGGAAGATCATTGGCAGAAATCATTGTAGATATGCTATTTACAGTGATTCATTCTAGCACTTAAATTGAGAAAAAAAGACCGTTGGCATACAACATATACATCTTTATTGTGCTGACAATTCAAAATTCTTCACTGCCAAATGCACACTGCCAACAATATATTCAAGTACAAATCATCATGTACATCTGTACAACAAAGTGCAATTTAACGATGCAATAACAGTTCAGAATTCCATTCAGTTACAAGGACTACATTTTCTTTGTAGGCAACCCATATCAAGGCAACACTTTTATTTAGTTTACAATGCTACATATATGGCATATATTCAGAGATAAATCTACTTTGCTTGATTTTTGTCACCGAGCAACTTGAGATGAAGTCCCTGCCCGAAGGTATATTGTCAGTGTCCCATCCAGATTTTACTATTATCCACCTTCAACTGGTCTTTTGTCGAGCCTGAAAAAGTGTATTAGCTACGGTATTTAGCTAGCTGGGATAAAGCTCTTTTGATAAATCTTATTAAGGCAGAATGTACAGCATACATACATATTCATAATGTACATACATATATGATTTAAAGAAGTTCAGAAGTTCATATTGCTTTCTTTAATAAATCCTTCAGTATAAAAACATTAAAATATGTCACCAAGGTATCTTGGTATAAACTGTGCATGCTCATATTGCATAGGGATTAGAACAGGGCTGCCACATAATACAGATTCACAGAGGACCTTCAGCAATAGTAAAATACTGTTGAATGTTGTGCCCCCCCCCCCCCTTCAAAAAAATAAAATAAAATAAAAATAATAATAAATGGTGTTTGCTATTCACAGCTTTAGTCACTTTTACATACTGACTTATTGTAAAACTTCAGGCCAGATATCAACATCTCAGAATGTACATGGGTTGAAATCTGACGGCAGTTTTTGTTTCTGTGGCACGGTAAGTATTACCAATTCCAAACTACAAAGATTCAGCAGTAGGGACATTGCTCTATCATCTTCAGAAACACCAGCCTATCAGCAGGCAATTCACCTGGGCAGGTCATGTAACCAGTATACAACAAGTTGGAGTAGGAATGGGGGGTTGATGGTACACTTTCAAAAGAAATGAAAGGAATTTATTCCGCTTTTGTTTTAGTTTCTACCCCCAGACATGGTGGGCCTGCTTTCTCATAGCAGGAGCAGAGAGTGACTGGGGGGCTGTTCTGTACGTAGGCTATGACCAGCTTGGCTGCCATTGGCTGGCGTGGCCTGTCCATCAGTTGTCAGGAGAGGTGTGTCCACATCTCCCACACCTCTCACAGCAGGGTCCTCAGCGGAGATGACAATGACGTAGCGGTCGTCTTCCTCATCCGCCTCCTCTTCTATGCTCTCGTGGATATCAGCTGTGACAAGGCAGGTACCAGGCATGGGGCGGCTGCAAGAAGGGGAGGAGGTAAAGACTGGCAGGCCTGGGCCTGGCTCCGCCTCTCCCTCTGGCTCCTCCTCTGGAAGACTGGTGTTGATATAGATGATGTCCTCTCTGCTGGATGCTTCTGGAAGCTTCTCTGTCAACTTCTCCAGTTGAACCCGCAGCTGGGGGAAGAAGGGTCGGTCCACTGGATCGGCCCTCCAGCAAGTGTACATGATCTCATACCTGTCGCAGGTAGACCAGAAAATGATAAAAAGATTGTTTTCACCAAGCATAAAAATTACATGACTTTAGACACTTACGTAAACAATGATAGGTAGTGATAGTGCCATACATATCTTACTTTTCTAACTCATTACCAACTTAATACATCTGAAGCAATGCTGCACCCATCAAATTACATAGTGATGAATAAATGAGACAAGCACATAAATTCTTTGCGACACCCAGAACAAAATGTCTTGACACCAGCATCTCAGATTATTAATAATAGTGACATTGCTGCAGAGACAGAACAGCAATCTTTCTGCCTGTTTCCCAGCCCACCCACAATCCCCCAGGAGACAAAGACTCACAGCTCGTCCAGGCAGTCTGCTGGCTGCTTCAGTCTTTGACCGTCCAGGAGGTAGTCGTAAATCTCATGGTTTTGAACGCCAGGGTACGGCGTCATCCCTCTCGTCGCTATCTCCCACATGGTCACACCGAACGCCCACTGGAAGATCAAGAGGTGGCGTCACAATCAGTATCACTGCAGCCACCATACAAGACACCATTCCCTTCACACGACTGTCTCGACTGACCTTGAGGCTTAAACACTATTTTACTAATGCATTAAAAAAACAATTTTTTGAAAAATAGAAAAATAAGACGAATGAGGTTCTGGAAGCTGGGTTTCACAATTTTGCTGAAAATATGAGGTCCTAACTTATCCAACACAAAT
This sequence comes from Anguilla anguilla, assembly GCF_013347855.1. Taxonomy (NCBI): domain Eukaryota; kingdom Metazoa; phylum Chordata; class Actinopteri; order Anguilliformes; family Anguillidae; genus Anguilla; species Anguilla anguilla. The sequence continues at coordinate 10,096,970 of NC_049218.1, forward strand.
GCATATTGTGAGATGCATATTCACGTGGACACATATTCATGTGCACGGACACTCATATACACATGAATGCATGCACTCACACTCAGACTCACACAAGCACAGTTATTACAAACGCCTCAGCCTCTCTACACAAGACTGAAAAAGAGAAGATTTAGGAAGGGGGACGTTACCACGTCACTTTTGACAGTGAAAACCCGGTCAGCCAGGCTCTCCACTGCGATCCATTTCACTGGCATCTTGGCGATTCGGCCCTGCCTGTAGTAATCCCCGCTGTAGATCTTCTTAGACAGGCCGAAATCTGCCACGCAGACCGCCATATCGTCCCTCAGCCTGTGGGGCGGAGCCAAAGCCAACATCAGTCAATTGTAACACAGGGTACAAAGCCAAAATAGAGATGCCTCTGCAGAAAGTTGTTTTTTTTTCCCAAATTCGCCAATATTTCACTCACAAAACATTGCCATGATTATCAGTTGTGGGAATTTTGAAAATAAAAAATATAATAGAGCCCAGTGCAACCTTGTCCACGGGACATTGTGTTAAGTTATTTATTATTTATTTGGTCAAGACTGATCCTAGTCATTTGTATACTTGTACTGATGAAATTCAGGTCCAGTACATTGACCTACAATGTGAGCCCCACCAGGAGTCTGAACCTGCAAGCCCAGCTCTTTTACCACTGCACCACACTACACTGCCTCCCTTATGCAAGTTCACTGCTAGCCTTTTCTAGTAGGAGAGAGCTGTGTGAATGGGTTCATTGTACAATGTGTTGCACCATTGGATTTGTGATAATGATAGACGGAGAGAAAGCTCACACTAGGTGAAGCTACCATGTTCTGTTAATCACTGACATGTTATCAGTTTCTTTAGACCATAAAGGCATGGATTGAGTCTGTATTTCACAACTGCTTTGTGAACCCCCCACCCCGTAAAGTGTTTTTTGTTGGGGTAGACCTACATGCAGTTGCGGGCAGCCAGGTCCCTGTGCAGGAAGTTTCTGCTGCTGAGGTACTCCATACCCAGAGCAATGTCAATCATGAACTTGAGGAGAGTCTGCGTTGGCAGGTACTGGAGGGGGAGATAATAAAAAGTAAAGTACACCTCCATTCCCATCATAACAAAAATCATAACTAATACCATGTCTTAAATTCACCTAACAGCTTTGAGCTTCAGGGTCAGGGAATTGCCTTAAGCAGACATATTTAATTAACTAAAAAGCTGCAACTTAAAATTAGTACTATTTGCTGCAGATCCCAACTAGAAAACAAGCCCTCTTACAGCCTGTTAACAAGATCGTGATTGGTAAAGATTATTGACAGGAATTGATGTTGACAATGAAATACTGACATTAATATTGACAGATGCACACAGATTGATGATCATAACAGCCTCTCTTTCTTTCTGTCTCTCATACACACACACACAGTGACAGGGATTGACTGTAGCTGACAATGATCAACATACATTGATGATAACACAAATACTGACCAACTAGCTGACATATACTAACAACAATTGACGGGCATTGACAGAAACTTCCAGTTCTTGACAAGGATTGGCAGATATTGACAGTGACTGGCGGGTTACCATAGGGCTCTCCCCGAGACGGGAGCGAAGCAGGAAGCTGTGGAGGTCTCCATACTTCATGAAGGGAAGAATGACCATAGGCTTGGCAAAATGACTGGAGCCCATCTCCAAACACACACCTGAGAGGAACAAACAACACCATGCCTATGACAAACCCTTCAGTTACGCATCTCAATAAATCACAGCTAAGCACTGAGCGGCCAACCAACCTGAATACTTCAGATTTTTTATTTTTTATGATTTGGCACTGTCTGTGGTCTTTTGCCGCCCACCATTTTTTATGTTTCATACTTTCATATAACATTCAAGCAAACAAAATATTGGCTGATATATATTTGTGGTGTATGATGTGTTTCAAAAACGGTTGGATATGTTTAGAATCTTCGTGTGTGAGGGGCACTTTTCAATTTTCAGCCTCAGTCTGTATTTTAAGAAGCCATTTTAGAGAGCACATGAGTAAACCCGAGGTGTAGTGGTATGAGATCATGGCTGGGCAGTTCACAGGCACCGGCTGATCCAGATACTCACCTAGGAGTCTGATAACGTTTGGGTGGTGGAAGTCCTTCATGCATGCAGCTTCATTCAGAAACTCCTCAGTCTCCCGCTGGGAAAAGTTGTCCACTGATAAGAGAATAAAAGTACCAACCATTAGATGACGATGAAGCCATTCTCTATTCAATCAAGAAATTACATACTCCTGTTGTGAACGTTTCTAACATGCAGTTTCCACAAATATGGGATTGAATTTTGGATAATCTCCTTCTATGTTCGGCCTGCTCACATTTCATTGTTTTCACTGCAACCTTCTCCATCGTTCCATCTGGTTTCTTTAGGCGACCCTCCACAACTGAGCCAAATTCACCTGGAAGAGGGAAAAACATGGAGACAAGGGGTTCACTCTTGTTCCAAAACCAGAAATAAGTGCTGCCATATATTTAAAAAATACACCCTTTTTCCTTTCTGAGAATTTCATTGTTTGAAGATGTACATGGTTTTTTGGCCATCGCTGATACTATGCAACAGGAATATGCCACAGCATCTCACCTTCCCCCAGGACCTTCCCAATGGACAGCAGAGACCTGACAACCATCACATCCTGAAGCTTGGCCTGAAGCTCTGCGCTAACTCCCAGATTAGCAACTGTCAGGAAAGCACAAGAGCAGACATTACTAATCAAACATATGACTTTCTGTAACAGATCTGAACACTTCCTGATATGCTACATTATCATTACACCTCTGTCCTCTTCTCAGTCAGGCCAATAGTGTCCTTGCAAACATCAGATTAATCTTTGGTTTTAGCTGGAGAAGAATTAAATTAATAAACCTCCTAAGACCCATCAAGCATCATTTTCACAAAAAATGTATATTTTCCTTTTGGAAAAATGCAGTATCAAAGGCAATGTATGACGTGATGTATTGGCATCCAAAGAAGGTTGATGTTTGATGGTACATACGTGTGACTTCAATAGCAGATCGGTTGTAGGACCTCTGAGCTTTGTACTCGACAACAGGGTTAATGTGCTCTCCACTTCCAAACACCTGCCTGTAGATGGAGCCAGTGAGAAATGCTGGTGAGACATTTCTGAACATTACAAAAGGAGAGAAATAGATACAGAGAGAGAAAGACTAATGTTCATTAGTTCAAATTTATACAGTAGACAATATCCATGTCACAGTTGGCAGTATTTATTTTATTTATTTCATGCCAACAAAGCATAGTGAATTTAAGTGAACTGAGAGAGACAGCATCGTCATTGCTGGCTGGAGAGAAACTGTCATGGCAGTCCCTTGACCTTTAACCTCTTCCTGTTGGGTCATAGTGTGCTAAGTGCCAAGAGGAAGTTCTACGATCAGGACGTTTTCCTGCCATGGAGAGTTACAGCACTGGACCTGCTCCTTGGAATACGGTGACTCAAACGGTCTCTCTCATCAGTTTCCTGACGAGCAAGAGTGAGTCAGTGTGTCTAGCAAATCCCAAATCAACATGGCAGTGGGGGGGGGGGGGGCATTTCGGTGTCGCCCTCATCTCCAGCTGCAAGTAGCAATGGAGGGAGGGGTGCTCGGTGCGCCCCTTTATTGACAAAGCGTCCGGATGCGTGGAGTAATTTCACTCCCTCTAAGCCGGAGATGTGGGCCTCTATTGAGGAAGCAGACGACGAAATGCGGAAACAGGAGAAGGGAACTCCAAGCAGCAACTGTATCCTGTGCCTCAACCTCCGCTGTTGCTTCTGGTGGAAATGACGGGGGCTCACATGGAACATGGCTATATGCTATCCTTCATACCCATCATCACTTTGTTTTCTCCTTAGAGATGCGAGGAAAAACGACTATCTAACTGGTACTGAAGCTGTTTGGTAGCTGCCTGGTTGGATTACTGCACCCACAACCAACATGAGTAGCTATTACTTGGACTGTATTTCAAAAACATTATGGAAAAAAACACTGTGCAGTCAATATGCACAACAAATTTCAAAATTTCAAAATACTAGCACAAATCACACAGCATATATGTGAAATATTTAGATTTAAATTCTGTTATTTATCAAAAATCAAAAGCATCTGATTTTCAAATGCAGCCTTAGAAGCAGCTTAGGTCTAAGAAATTGGTGGAGCAAAATGTATGTTTGTTGTGTTAAACAACATCTGGCTTTAAGTCACAGTACCAATGTTAGTACCACCCCCTGTCACGAGTTCGGCCATCCTAGAACTTAGCTATTTAAAATGCCGAAGCTCCAAGTCCATGTCTACTCATGGCCATAACAGGACTCACAACACTGTGAATTGTACCGTGTTTTGCTGAATTGTTTGGTGATAACCTAGTTCTGTAGCTGTGGTTGACCTTGTTTTTTTTAAATTAGCAATAAACTAATTTCCTGGGGCAATCACGCCAAAGATGATTTTTACAAATGTGTACTTCCTGCCTGGAGGCCAGATGCTTTTCTGGGATAGGCTAGCATCCCTCCATTTTCACAGCTGGTGCTGAGTCACCAGCAGATACAGGTCTGTTGTTATTGAGATTCTGCCCTAGGGCTTATGACATTTTTTACCCAAATGCAAGAATACATACGTATATACATGCATCATATATGTTACTAACCACCTAGAAATATGGTAGTAGTCCAAGAACAGGTTCATAGGGCCAGGAAAAAAAGTTAAATCCGATGAAGGATATTCCTGAGGAGATCAGCAGATGTTTAGTGGAGCAGTAGTTTTAAGACATTTGCCGAAGTGATTTATTACGGAAGGGAAGACAGATAAGCTATCCCAGCATGCATTCCAGAGAAAACTTGTTGATAAATATATTACTGAAGGTTTGTGTGTTATGTGTGTCAAAGTTAGGTCCACAGATAAAGAACAGCAGCCACAGTGCAGAAAAAGCTCATCATTTTTTTATAATTTCAGCAGGAGTGCAAAAGGTTGGGAGGGGCGACGAGGGGGCGGTCCCTCACTCACCCAAAGCGCGTCTCCAGGACCCTGGCACGCACACACATGGCTCCCCACAGGGCAAGCAGAAGCAGACAGAAACCGCACACCACCCCCAGCACAACATACATGGAGTCAGAGTCCCTGGTGTCGGGGCTGGAGGACGGGGACAGGGCCAGGTCTGAAACAGAAGTGCTGAGTGAGACATCTCTCTGAAACCTTTTAATCACTTTTCACTCATGCATTTAACTGTTCCATAAACAAGCACATTTTTTTTTACAATAACAATCTGTATTTGTTTAGTACTTTTTAATATATTTTTGCTCAATGTGCTTATCAGAAATGTATAATAAATGTAGAACATAAACTTCCACTAGATATAAAAGCCTTTAAAATGCAAGAGCAGGTATTTTTAGCCACTGTAGGTAATTTCTCCTTACATTTATTTTACTAAACTGTTTAGAAGACTTTTTTTGGATGAATTGTGCTACTCTGTGTAGTTAATGCTCCAGTGGTAACCATGTTTTATACCTAAGGTCCAATTTAAAGGATTCCTTTTTGTTCACATTTATATGCACATAGTGCGTCTATTTGTGAAACATATTTGGTAAATGCACTGCACAACAGTTCTGTTTAACACTTCATCAGATGGGTCTACTACAATGACATTAGCAGTTAACTTACTTAATGGCTGACATTCCCACATGTGACTTTTGCAAAAACCCTTTCTTTTCAGTTCTTCAACTAATTAAACCCAGGAAACAGATCTGGCAGGACTTGGCAGATATGATAAGATGAATTAATAATCATGGTGAAGGCCGTTGGCCTGACACTTTCCCTGGAGTTCATTATAAAAAACTCTTCCTGTCCATTTCCTGAGGTATTTAACTGTTAAGAGCAAGGGTTATCCACTCTTCATTATTCACATAAAAACAAAACTAAATGCCCCAAGTCCTGCCATAATTAATATATGTATCTTGTGCAGACTAACCAAAACCTGGGTACAAGAGGAAATGAATTACTAAGCTATGATAGAACATTTTTAATCAAGGAAAATGGCTGCTGAATCTGGATAAAGCAGCTGTGAACATTTTCAAGTGAAAACATCTTGACAAGAGACATACCCGAGAGATACAAAATAATTTACACAAGTAAAACTTAAGTTTGGAATTTGGAAACCTTGTTTTATACTTCAGTTAAATAACTTCTCTAGACAGCAATGAGGTCTAATCAGACAGACAGACTTCTCTGCACAGCAGCCCATCTCATTTAATAAAGATGATAAGGCCTAATTACCCAAATGACTGAAAGGGCCTCACCAATTCAGAACAATAATAATCATCAGAATTTTTAATCATCAGATGATTTATGTATCATTATCTTATATGATCATTAGCATAGAAGATAATAATACTAAAACCATCTGATGATGAAAAATTAGGGTGCGCATACAGGTCCCTTTTAAGCAGGTATGGGATTTTGGGTTCCTATAAAAGGGGGAGGGCTGAGACTTCAGAGTGTGAGCTGCTGAAGGAGTACGCACCGGCCTCAGGTACAAAATAGGCCACGGGCAGGCTGAGCGCCCCTTGGCCCTTCTGAGTGCGGGCCGCCACCTGGACCGCGTACGTAGCGTTGAACTCCTGTACCGTGATGTAGGCCACGTTTGTGTCACTGCGAATCTACAACAGACCAGAACGGGGAGAGGGGAGGAAAGAAAACAGCAGGTTCACCTCACACTTTCATTTCTAATCATTAGGGTTTTTAAGCTTACACTTTTACTTTTAAGTTCTGCAGAAAAAACAGAAGAAGCAGAGCTCTGCATATTAAGAGAATTTCAAACGGAACGGAGCAGTCGCGGTGCATTTTAAAGACCCCGCACCACAGGTGTGTCGCTGGATCAAGGTTCTGGGTTAACTCATTTAAGCCCGCGGGCAATTAAAGTTGCCGAAGTCTCTGCCACTCTTTTTCCATCTGCGAATATTTTTTGGATGACTACAGATGTAAGAAATCTCTGGGAAAAAATCTGGGTGTTGATGGGTTGGAGGACAGAGTGCAGGATTGCTGAATACTGGCAGAGCACAGAGTTCTGAGCGTAACGCAGAGCGAATGCAGCCCAGGGCTGCAGAGCTGCGTGCTGACTGCTAGAGCAGCACTTGGCATGGAGGAATGGGGAACTGGACCATGTGTTTGGATGGGTGCACAGGCACAGATGGCGGGAGCATGTGACAGGGAAAAGGTCCCCGTTGCACAACACAGCATGTCCCATATGTGGGGTTTCCCTTCCCGCTGTCACGGTCAGCGCGTCTGTACGAAAGCACAGCCCAGGTCTAACACGGGTCAAAGGTCGCAAGTCTCTCTGACTGGCCCAGAATTTGAGACTCAGAGCAAGAGCATAAACCCACTCAACACAGAAGCATAAACCCGACTTAACCCCTACTGAGAGTGAATCTTTAAAAATCAGCTGTGAATTTGTATTTTGAAACGTGGTGAATTCATTTATTTTTCACACAGACAGCAGGTAATGTACAAAATACAATGCCAGGTCACGTGATAGAGGCAAAGGCTCTTGGGATGATAGAGACCAGGCTTAACACATGCTCTATCTAAGACAAACCAAATCAGAGGGACTTCAGTGAGCAGCATATGAAATCAAACTGAACCATATCTCACGTGAATGAGGTAAAGCCAACAGTGGGAACTGCCGTTTGAATCCAGCACAGCTGCATGCGACGCGGCTGCACCGCGCGGATCATTTCCCGACACGGCTGTTTTGCTCCATGTGTGAATCACGGGAACAATGTGAGCGACCAGAGCGCATGTTTATAATAACCATTGTTTTCAATTTCCATTCAGTCACATGCATGACTCAACATGGCATGTGGGAGAAGGGGGGGGGGGATCTGTTTTTTCACGCCGTCAGCTTCCTGTCACCATAGACACGCACAGAAATGCCAGGAAGTCGATAAGGGAAGCGCGTTGACGGGCGTACGCTCGCCGTGCTCGGCCAGTCGCGGTCATTACACCAAAACCGATATCCAAACTCAGCCGAAGCGCTATCGCTTAAAAATGAACCGAATAATGAGGGCGGATCGTGACGTGCCCCCCGCGCTGACATTCCCCCCGCACGGCCCCACAGCGAGCAGACGGCAGCGCGTGGACCCAGCTGTCGTCTGCCTGAGGAGGCGGCAGCTTCAGAATGACAGCTACAGGTGGCGCGCTCAGTCTCGCAAAACTGCTAAAGAAAAGAGGAAAAAAAGCGCGGTGAGAGCAGATGTTCAGGTTTATCTGCTGAGCCCCTGGACAAGTCGCCGAGCGGCTGATCCGACACTGCTTGAGCTGCTCGAGCTGCTCGAGCTGCTTGGACGCGTTGGCCGGCTGGCGAGAAATTGAGGTTATGATAATTTACTGATTACTGATTACATCTGGATGTGCCACTGTGTTTTCTGGGAACAACAGTAACACGGGGGAGTCATAACAGTTCCCAGAACCACACAGCTGCAAAAAACATACCGTATCGCACTGATTCAAGAACCAGCTACAACACACCACCTGTTCAAATCCTCTGTAGCTAATGCTTATGCATAACCACTAGTGAATAGCACAGCCTTCGTAAAACTACAATTCAGATAAGGGACATGCCGGCAGATAAGACACACAACTTTGGAAAACCCATTACTGAGAAAACTGTGAATTACTATGAAGAAGTACTACAGGACATATGTGCTTTACAAGAAAGAGCAGGCATATTGCAAAATCATGGGATGCATTTTTAAAAAAGGAGATCAAAGTTTATAAGTCGAGGGCTGGAAAATGGGGAAACTGCCCTTTCAGTTTTGTGCGAAAGAATAGAGGAAGACCTCGCTGTTCCTCGGTCCATGACATTCAGTTCTTCCCGTGACCAGTTACTACACAGCATCCTGAGGCAACCAGAAACTTGTGTGCTCAGCTCCTACAAATCGTAAATGTACCTTTCATATTTTTCATACCACTGGAAAATGGGTTGTGAGCCAAAGGTTACAGGTTTGATTTCTAGGCAGGACATGTCCAATGTACCATTAAGCAAGATACTTAACCTGACGGATTGTATGTTTAATGACGAATGTGAGCCGTGTATGTGGCTTAGCATAAGAGCATCTGCCAGACACCTAAAATGTAAATGAATGTATAACGCTCTGAGGCAGGAAGGATGAGAAGCAGGTGGCACTGGACTCACTGTGCTGACGTGTTTCCCCCGGCTAATGATGACATCATAGCCCTGCAGGATTCCGTTCACCTTCTCCACAGGGGGGGCATCCCAGCGGACCACCAGCACCGATTCGTTCAGCTGAACAGTCAGGTTGTGGGGGGGTACTGAGGGCACTGAGAGAGGGATAGAGAGAGATAGAGAGATAAAGATAGAGATACATGGAGAGAGAGATATAGAGAGACAGACAGAGAGAGAGATAGAGAGAGATCAAACAGGGAGAGACAGAGATAGATATAGAGAGAGAGAGAGATCAAACAGAAACATTTTAAGAGGGACTTATGCTGAACCTGCATGCAGCTTGTGTTCTGTGTATTCACTGAAGATTACTTTATTTCCAGAGCTTATTGCACTGTATTACAGTATCACTCCATCTCATTTGATCTTCCTGCACAGGGGAGACAGTACAGTTTAGATTTCCATTATGATCAGAAGACAATCAGTAGATGAATGTCCTATAAACAGAAACCATTCAGTTAAGAGCTGAGACCATGCACAAACTTTGCTGATATTTCAATGGCTTTTGGAAAACTCCCTTTCCACTAAAGCACGGTATCTGGCAGCAAACGCCGAAAATAGCCCTCACGATCCCGGCCTCTAGGAACAGAGAGGAAATCCACAGCGACCCCACCCCTGAGAAACTGCGTGCTTTCGCCATGAGGCCAGTTCCGTTTCCTGTTTGGAATCTCGGGACAAGAAGGATGTGATGCCCCCAGGGAGGCCCTAAGGGACTCCCCAAATTTACCCACACGAAGGTAAGACCGAAACTGACCATAGTTCACTCCTTAAGCTCTGGTCTATACAGAATGTATGTTCTTGCTGTGGGAGTTCAAAGTTCATTTCCATGTCAACTCTCAGTCACAGAACTGAACCAATTCCTGTCCGAAATGCCTTGTTTTCCGGCCATCCTTCAAAGGGAATTAAAATTGCTGAGATGTTTCAATGGCAGAATTCTGGCACACATGATATTCTCCAGATAGTTTTTTGTCTCATCACATGACTTCTGCAGGGCTACTACACAGTGAGCTCCATGAATGGGTGGTGCCATTGACAACACACTGATGCGAACCAATCATACTGTTCTGCCACAGAGTGCCATTGATAACCAGCATATGCTAGCTCCACTCATTATGGGTGTGTATGGAGCCTTACCCCTCATTGAGGGGTTTGAGGTTCAAAGTCTAAATTATAGGGAACTGAGTACGAACACAGCATTCTGCATTTACAGTATGATGCCCAACAGCCTGAGTGACATGCCAGCTCACGGCTCAAGTCCCACCTCCTTCTGTGGTATTGGCCTGCACCCAGGCGCTGTACGGGGATGGGCCAATCTCGTTGCTGCAGGACACGCTCATGCTGTACCAGGTCATGGCCCGCAGGTCTGCGATGTCCAATCGGAAGGGCGGGACCGAGGTGTGAATGACACGCGTAGCCTCGCCTTCTCTTGGTGCCATCTCCTTCACCTGCAGCATGGGGTCCCAAAGGCTGGTCTTACTCATACTTGTTTTTAAAAAAAACACAATTCTATTTTAAAGAACATCATGACTCTCTCGCATTTTTGGACTGTTAAATGTTAAATAGAACTGTTTTTGTTTTCATATCAAATCAATCAAAAACATACACTGAAGCTGAAATATCAAGACACCAAAAAGCTAATTATCCCTTTAACCTAAGAACCTTATTAAAGATAGTACTAATAAAGATGTCTGTCCACACAACAGCCATCATTCTATACACTCAGCCACCGAGAGAAAACTCTTTCAGTAGGATAATAATATATGCTCAAGTTACTCACTCTTTTTGGAGCCCTTTGACTTGAAATAACTTTATTTAAATCCATCATAGAAAAGTTTACCATGACGTGGCAGGTGGTGAGGGGGGAGAATCCATCATGGCCAGGGGTCCACTGCAGGGTGAGATTATTGGAGGCCCTGGATTGCACAAGCAGCTGGGAGACTGGAGACGGAAGCTCTGTAAATGCAAAACACACCAGCGCGAAATGCATTTCAGGTGCTTTAACTCTCTCAGCCAGCATGCAGGGTTCCTGGCACTACCTTACACAAGAAATTCCATTTTATTTAATATTTTATATTTTACTTCATTTCATTTTATATGTTTAAAGAATATAATCTATATACTGAAGACATTCAACAGTGTATTAAAAACCTACTTATCTGTATGAACTTAATAGCATGTTTTTAGGTTTTAATACTCATGGTTTTAGTACCCCTATCTCTTTGCTAGGACTTAATTGAAAGAAAGAAAACGAGATCTCAATAAATAAATGTAAAATAAATAGCATATAAAAGTATATGAAAAATAAACGATGTGTGCATCATCTGGTTTACCTTTGACGTTGATGCGCGCTTCCCTGGAGGTGGTGACGCCCTTCTGATTGCGAGCCTCACAGCTGAAGTGGGTGGGGCTGTCCACACCTGGACACGCCCACAAAACAATGTGATCAGGGGAGACGCCCACAAAATAACATGCGATCGGCAGAAATAAGCAGAACTGACCTTGATCATTTAAAGCCGGGTGCTAGAATTATAGTGTGACAAGAGAATGGCTCACACTTTAAAATACAGCGAAAACAGATCTACAGTGAAAAGGGAGCAACAATTAACGTACCAAAATGACTTTGCAAAACACAGATCTGGTTACTGTACTGATTACCGCACTGAAAACAACAAGTCAGCAAAGTGGTCCTACAAATTACAAAATTCCAGTTTACAGTTTCTCTTCTATCTTTAATTTCCACCTTGTGACAAAATAAATAAAATTATTATTTCACTTCTGTTTTTTTTCTTCATTAACTGCCGTGGGAAAATCATAAGATATTTCCTTTTTTTGAAACTGCCTCACTGGACCACCAACAAAATGAGACTTTCAGTTTGTTATGAAAACAAAAATGTTCTCAATGTTCTACAGAAAATCTATTTCAGAAATTCAAAGACCCATGGCTGTTAAATATGTTTTTCCCTCTTTTTCTACCCAATGTTGAACGCCCAGCCATGTTCACGCTGCAGTGCTCGTCATAGCCTCCATTTTCTTCAGCTTCTCCAGCTTCTTTTCACACCACAGTCCACAAGCTGGGCTTGCACAGACAGGATCTGCTTAACATGCAGCCCAACAGACAAACTCAGCGGTGGCCAGTTGACCAGAAGGGGTCACTAGTGAGTGGTGAGACTCCGTCATCCCAGCCGAATGCAATGCTTCCATCCATGGGTGACACTAAAACCAACTGTGCTTCACCCTGTGGGGCTACCAGCCACAGTCAGCACTGGCCTGATACAAATCTGATACCACATTGAAAGGCCCCTCCATGCACAAGTACATGATGAGCCACCCAGCACCCCCCTAGGACTGTTAAGTTAAGTTCTACAAAATCATAACTTCCGAACACTGATCTGATCATTCTTCTCGAAGGTGCCCACATTTTGAGCTTCTGAGGTCATGTTGCTGAAGATGGGGGCAGAACATGTTGCTGCACTGTATGCACAGGATGTGACATCAGCACAAGATGATCCAGCCCTCATATGGGCTGCCCTAATAAGTTACCTGGTGATCATTTCACATACCCCCTTGTCCTGTTGTACTTGTTGTTGACATTCCTGTAGTATAACAGCAGCATGCTAATGCTGCATCTATTTTGCAGGAGGCACTGCCACCACCATGAAAATTCAACACAATAGCCAAGTAGCCCTCAGACACGTGCTATTTCAGCTACGAGGTGAACTCACACATCACCCAAAGCTGACATTTAGCCAAATATACTGCTTTTGAAAAAATTACCAGCTGTAACATCACGTGGATTGGAATGTACCAAAACGTCCTTAAGTTTCAGAGAAATTTCACCAAAATGTACCGACAGGGCCTGGCAGAGGCACCCCCAGGTTAAGCAACACACTTGCTTAAAAAAATGATGTGTTTGTTGCGTGCTCACTGTTTCTGAAGCAGGCCTAGGCAACCGACATTTACCGAAATGGTGACGGAGAGGAACGTGACGCGTGTTTCGCGGCAGACCGTGCCCCCCGTTTCCCCCCGCCTCCCTACTGCCCCACAGTACCCGGCTTTCAGCTTCCTCTGGGCTGCGACGCCAACCGCACGGGCCAACAAAACAGTCTCACATTGTCCATTTTGGGCTATTTATTTACATTATCCCCCGTTTGAAATTCAGAAACGGTCACAGAGCCCGACATCTCTCAGCCCAATTACTGGAAAACTTATTTTGATCGCGTGCAACAGATATCGGCCTCCTCTTGTTACCGTCCTCAGACAAATACCAGCGCAGGCAACTTATAAGCCAAAGTCTCTAAGGCATAATGAAGGCTTTATTGAAGTGGCTTCACAGTGAGCACTGAATTGGGACGAAACACTCCATTTGCGCGATGATTTTTCCCTTTCACTTTCCCTTTCAGTGCTGTCATCCACATTATTGTTCCTATAAACATTTAATCTGTTGGCATGGAATCATATTTTTGCTTTTAGCCCAATTAAAATTGACCGAAACACCTAAAAACTACACCACGGCTTTTTAAAAGTGTGCTGGGGTTTGAGCTGTTCAAACACATTTAACACGAACCCCACACATTCAACATGAATAGGAGCTCAAAATGGTGGCCCCCTGAATGCGGAGATTGCCCTGAATAGCACACTGTTTTTACGAGAAAAGGTTTTCTCTCCAGACCAATCCATCTATTTTACGCTCCAGCATTGTGGCCTTGTTAGAAAACAAATCAGGAGGCCACGCCTCCTATCAGCATAGAGGCGGAGCGCTGAACCAATCCAGCCGCGTACCCTGGAATAACATGTCATTTTCCAGGGTACATCACAACTTGAACCTCTTTTTAAAAAGTTGCCAAAAAGAATCTTTTTTTTATTTTTTAGCTTGGTTTCTCTCTTTGGCAGTCTCGGACAAGGTAAAAAAAATGCCATTAAGAGCATTACCACAGGAAAAAAACTGACAAACAGGAAAGAGGGAGGAAGGCTACACTAAACGCATGAATGAATAGACAACCGTGCAGGCGGCACACAGTTGGTTGTGCCGCACGGAAGAACATCTGTGGCAGCTCGGCTGGTCTGTAATTATCGGGTTTGGGCTCCTTCCAAGCTGCCTGGCTCATCACAGCCAGATCCAATAATATTCGGCTTCCTGTACATTCTATGCATTCAGAAAACTTCTAGAAGATTCCGATGGTGGCAGCGTAGCATAGCAACACTGGCCTTTCAACTCCGCGGTTGTGGGTTCCCTTTCCCAGGCTGCTGTTTCACCCTTGAGTGAGGTACCTAACCTGAATGTCTTCAGTAAATATCTAGCTATACAAATGGATTTTATGTTCACAAAGAATGCAAGCTGTGTAAGTTGCTCGGGATAAGAGGACCTGCTAAATGCCTAGAATGTACATCATAATCTGCTTCCATTGCCCCCTCTTCTCTTTGAATAAGTAATGCATATTTGCTCCAAGTGCTGGTAAAAGGCTTACGTGTAAGGACGTGAGTGCTTCAGAGGGGTAACAAGGCACTAAGTATACCTTCAGTTTGGCATTCAGTAGGAACCTGTTTTTTTTTTTACCTTTACACTGCATCCTTAGAAAATGAATGGTCAATTATGACATGAAGACGCAAAGTCAATTCAATGCTTTAAATCAAATGTTAATGTGTCTCAGCATAGCATGCCCATATGACCTCAGCGTACTGTATGATTACTGAAAAATCCTAATTCTGAAAAAATTGCAGGGGGAATATGCTGGAATATTAGTAATAAACTAAAAATTTCATACTGGTTTCTCCAATGTCTCTGGGGTCTGGAGAGTTTCATAAAGCTTCACTCTTCACTGGTATCTCCATGGTGATGGTAACCAACTGGTAACCAGCTGGTAACCCACACGAGATCACCAGCTCAGTTGTGATCAAAGCCAGGTCCTTGGGGGGAGAGGTGCATTGCTCTGCTAACATTATGGGGTTATGTAACTGGCACAGGTACAGGATGCACAGACCTGCATTTCACAGCCAAACAGCCAGACACCCCCAGCCAGAGCAGGAGAGACCCCAGTAACCCACTCCCTCCCTGAATGAAGCTCCATCTATGATGAAACCAGGTCACCCACACTGGCCCCCTCAACCTGCATCACAGCTCAGAATCAGCATGGCAGACAGGCTAGTCAATGAGGCCTTTGTCCCAGCTCCAGAAAGCTCCACCCCCACTCCCCTCACCATCAGAGCACATGCTGTGCCAAAGCCAGTTCTCTGACCTTTGACCCTCCAGCACCAGGCAGCAGCACTACCCAGCACAAGGCTGACAACCAGAAAACTAATCCCAGTGCATTCTTGGTGAGATAAACTAACCGGAGGCTGTGTGAAGACTAAAACATTGACCTGGATAGAAAATGACATTTTCTAATGCTTCTCCCCTTCTAATCCCCAATTTTTCATGGCCAGTCATTTTTATTAGCGCTTGTTGCAGCCACCTCCGCTATTAATTCGGAAGGGTGCAAGCCAGGCACGAGCCACATTTTTAAAAAATCAATCGCAATTTACCTTTTAAACATAGTTTTCTGCAGGCTCTCCGCATAATTATGTCGCTGGAGTGTTCTAGAACTATGTGGAGAATTACATCACATTCCATTCTAACCCACAGCAACAGGGCCCTGACACCGGTGGGTTAGAGCAGACGCCAGGAACAGCCAGTTTTTCTGCAGCGGTCAGGCTGAGTAAGCACTGTTATCACTAGAAGCTAAATACAGCTGTGACAGAGAAGGCTATCCTACTGCCAGCACCATGGTTCACTGAGGAGAACAGAGAGCTCAACTGAATCACGTTCCTTGTGGTCAACTTGTTCCCTTGACAAACAAATCTTTTGTGAGCAGAGTCTTTTTTTTGCCTGCACGATTGCAATCCCTTTTAAAAAGTCCAAGACTCGGATTACGCGCCGTTTCAAAAGAACAGCAAAGGCGATAGAGACTCACAGAAAAGAGAAACGATGATGCATTTCTCTTAGCTAAGCAGACCTGAGACACTGAACCTGCCGACTCCACCGATTTCTGTCCTGTGAGCTCATATGCAAAAGCCAGGAACTGAGCTAGCAGAACTCAGCACAGGAAGTGATTATTTAATCAGTTATGTACAGATTATCTCCGAAATATCAGCAGCACAGCACAAAACAACAGCAGCAAAGACTTGTACCAACTAGGCATAGCTAAGAGATACCCAAACCAATGATGAAAATTGGTTTTCTGTGATATAGTAGGTACAGTTAAAAGCTTATATTACTGCATATGTACATTAAAGTTAATGTATTTCTCTTGAGACTATATAATCTGTTTTACATTAGTCATCAGGGGTCAAAACCCAGTCTAACCGTGGGAGGGAAAAATGCACAAATCACAAATTTATTTAACACAAGTTTACTCAAATTTGCCTTTAGGTGGGCATTTTATTCTTGATTTTTTTTCCTCTCAAGGGTGGCACTCATGGTGTATATTAATGAAATTATGCAAAATAAACGCCTCTTCATGTGATGTGGTGATATTTATAGGGGTGGTCAGCAGGAGACCCTCACCTGGTATAGTGATGTCATAGGGGGAGAGGCGGGAGGACCCCTGGTGCTTCCCATTGCGCAGCCATGCGATGGTGACAGGGTCAGGGGGACCAATCGCTGCACAGGACAGGCTGAAGGGGGTGCCGCGCGTGACGTTCATGTCCTCGGGGTGCCTGGTGAACGTTGGGAGGCCTGCGAACGCGTCCAGAGTAAGATGCTTTTAAAAGAGCAGAGAGAGGCCTATACACACACACACACACACGCATGCTCACACACACATGCACGCACACACACACACACACACACACACGCATGCGCACACACACACACACACACACACACGCATGCGCACACACACATGCACGCACACACACACACACACACACACACACGCATGCGCACACACACACACACACACACACACGCATGCGCACACACACACACACACACACACGCATGCGCACACACACACACACACACACACGCACACACGCATGCGCACACACACACACACGCACACACACGCATGCGCACACACACACACACACACACACACGCATGCGCACACACACACACATGCACGCACACGCACACACACACACGCACACATGCACATGTGCACACACACACACACACACATGCATGCTCACACACACATGCACGCACACGCACACACACACACGCACACATGCACATGTGCACACACACACACACACAAACGCACACACACACACAAACGCACACACACACACGCAGACACATGCATGCACTAAAAACTAACCCAACAGCACCCAACTCAGGCTCTTGAGAGACTGAAAATGCACTTCTTGGTCTCTCTATATGAGACTAGTTCCTCGGCAACAAAGAGCTAAACCCATCTTGTGTCATAAATAATTATCACATTCAGGTGGAATTGGTTGAGTACCAAGTGGGGTACCCCAATGTCCCAGAAGGATCAGCCAATCTGAACCCTATAGCATCAAGAAAACTGGGCCACTGACCTTCGACCTGGATGTGAATGGGCTGAGACTCGATCACTGTGTTGCTAACAATCAGCCTGCAGTGGTACTCCCCAGCATCACTGCGCTGAACACTCTTAATGCTGCAAACACAACAGAACACGATATTCATTTCAGCTTTCCTTGCACAGCACTTTTTACAAAGACACCGCCACAAAGACACTGTGCAGAAAACAGGAAAAAATGAGCAAAACCGAGCCTGAACCCCCAAGTGTGGTAAAAAAAAAAAAAAAACTCCCCAGTGGAAAGAAAAACACTCAAGCAACGGCTATCTAACACATGACTACAGTACATAACACAACTTGATTCCCGATACCAACACTGACAAGCACACACACATGCACGTGAGGATGCAACAAACCACAATGTAAAATATGACCACCAACGTGTCTTCACATGTAACCCACTTCTAGTTAAAACCAGGACTGACTCATACTGCTACACATTACCAGTCTGACTGCCATTACTGTATAGCACATGAATTCTCCTAAATCAGCAGACCCCAGATTCTCAGACAACCCCTCCCCCCCCCCCCCCCCCCCCCACCTGAAAAAAACAAAGATAAACCCCGAAAAAACAAAGATAATCAGTATGCACATAAGCTGCTGCTTTCTGCTACCTGAGAGTGGACAGCAGAGTGATCACCCCTTGGCTCTCAGTCTGCAGCTCGTTGACCGCCTGCTGGTTCTGCGCCAGCTCCCTGCCGTTCTTCCACCACAGTATGGCCAGGTCCAGCCGAACGTTGTGGATGTCGATGGAGCAGTTGACCATGACCGCCATGCCCTCCGACAGCAGGATCCGGCCCACCGTGGGCTTGAACTGGAGCCTCCGGATGTCCTCCTGAGTCAGGTGCACCTTGGGTGCCCGTCCCGAGGCGATGGGGGGCTCCACGGGGGCGGGGTCAGCGGTCGGGACAGCCAGGGGAAGGAGGTCTGTGGGTCTGAGGGATCGGACGTCCCGTCTGGACGGCGAGTGCCCTGAGCGCAGGCTCCCATCATGCTCCTCTGTAATACACAGGGGAAGCAGAGAACGCCCCATTACAATTGACTATGGCAGCAGGAAGAAGGTAGAAAGGAGGGAGACATGTGCACCAGAACTCAAGTAGCGAAGCCATCTCGTAAAATGGAGAATGGTTGTTAGTTATTAAATGATGTTGTGAAAATAGATTTTGAATATATAACAACAGGCAGTCAGAATAACCACAACATGGATAACCACACATGCGCATAACGGCTTTGACACAGTCAATAGCTGTTACTGTGCTCAAAGGACAAAATTAAGTATACACAATTGAGATTTGCCATTTTTTTTATTTTACCTATATATGGGAGCAATAAATATTTATTTAAAAAACATAAAAGTACCAGCCTCAGATAAATGTAACATTCAGGCTAGGATCCAACAGCTGATTTAATTTTGTTGTTGGCTTCTAGTGTGTGCAATACAGGTGGGAGGTTTGCGAACAAGAAATGCCTAATAGCCCTGACACTGCCCTGTCACAGCGATTAACAGAAATCTGCCAATGCGACAGACACATCCACCCGTATCCATAAACCACAGCCATCAGAGATTTTTCATGATGTACATGTATTTGTTAATAAATGTGGGACACAATGTCTCATAAGACATACTGTACATCCTGTATTCTTTAGTGTAGATTTAAATGAAGCATTTTCCATGAAGTAAATGTGTGGGTGTGTGCATGTGCATCCAGCGCACTTAATTTCAGCGGAATCTGTGAGAAAGAGAAAGAGAAAGTGTGTGTGTGTGTGTGTGTGTGTGTTTGTGTGCACGCATGTATGATGTGTATTTGGAGGAAGTACTGCTCCATACCCCTATACGTCCGCAAGTGTCCATGTCCTTTTTCTGTACTGTGTCTCCATTGTTCATGTCATTTGATGTTGCTTCCTATGTCTGGACATAAATTAAAGTATGAAATGTGTGTGTGTGCGTGTGCGTGTGTGTGCGTATAACTGTTATTTCCAGCGCTCCCTGGATTGACCCTGCCCAAAAATATTCCTGTTCCTGCCACTCCCACTAGAAAGACAGAGCAAAACTTTCACTACAGGGGGGAAGGAAATTCCTGCCGTTCTCCCTGCATTACTACTCTATCACAGGAAACACGTTTCTCTGACAGCAGTGCTCCGGGGTCAAAACGTCCTGCCGTTCAACTGCCATTCCGATCAACACGAACATGAAAAGGGGGCATTTTCATTCTTCATATCGTGTCAGACCATTATGGTCAAAACCCCATTACATAAAGCTATAAGATGTAGCTGGTGCATCAGCTGGAAACATTCTGAATACTTAGTGGGGAATCTTATACTTCGGAGTAAGTGCCAATTCTGAAATTTCACTCCGTTTAAACCAAAGATTCAAGCTGAAATGGGTAAGCATATATTCAGTGTTGGGGGACTACTCTGAAAGTGTAGTTGTGTAAAACCACCAATTACTTCAAGCTGAAAGCAGTTGAACTACTGCAAAACTACTCTAAAGAGAAATGCAGCTTGTGAAATTACGATTACTCAAAAAATGTAGTTGAAATTACTTTGTAAAAAAAAAAAAAAAGTTACCAGACACGCATGTGAGCATGCCTTCTGCTTGAACACGAGGAGAATCACTATACAGCTCAGTGGGGAGAACCAGCAATGTGTGGCAATTGCCAGTTGACCACTGGCAACTACATGGAGTACTTCTCACAAACCATGATTAGAGAAGAGAGAGGAGATGGTATTTGGTCATAGGGGCTTGGGAAAATATATATGTTTTAGGGCCAACAGCTGTTGATAGTTCCTGTAGTTAAGTACACCTCAAAATGACAAGATGTAATTAATTACTACAACCACTGTATTACAGTGCGAAGGTAACTGAACTACCAGCAAACTGCTGCAAAAAGTATTGAAACTACTACGTGTTATTCCTGTAGATAATGAAATGTTATTATTGTGTGACACTTCATAATTCTAAAATCAGAGGTGCAAAGCATTGCCTGAATAAGGTACAGTCTGTTTCAGAGTGCCCATTAGCTGCCTGAAAATTCCTATCCCATCCAGGTACTTTATATCTTCATATCACTATTAAGAGCTCCAAAGTCCTCTCTAGTTATTTGAATAATTAATACACTTCAGTGAGACCTTAAAAGCGGCCTTTCCTTTTATCTCAATAAAGTGACTCTTAATTGCAAATGACCCTCCGACAGCCATCTGTGTTGTGGAAGATTGTGAGATTGCGGCGGGTTTTGTAGCCAACCGCTCCCGCTGAGCTGTAACAACGGCAAAGCTATGTATGACCTGCTGCCTACTTATGGCTAACAATATGTATTTGGAAAGTTTTCAGTCTAGGCTATTATTTCGGGGGAGATAATGGATTCTTTCTTTGCAGTAGTCCACATAGAAACTGTATTTTCCGCTTGATTGTCGAGTGAGTTCACCCTAAATCAATAGCAACTAGTCTGATCTGTTTACACCCCACGTAAGCAATCTGAGGTCCGATGTTTTCCTTGGTGTAGGCTACTGATTAAAATACAAAACAAAGAACACGCGCTGTTTTTTTTTTTTTTTTACATTTACGATTAGGTTATGGAAGTAAGCAACTGTGGAAGTATTGCCAAGTTTTTTTTTCGCAGCCTCACCAAATGAATTCCATCTGTTTGGAGTTTTTGTGAAGAGCAAAACACAAATGATGGCAAAACTCATGTGGGTTTAATTACTCAAGGACTGATGGTTAGGAGGGAGCGCAATTGTAGTCTAGCCTAGCTATAATGGAAATAATTCTTCAGTCCACAAATAGCTGTCAGATATTTTGCGAGTACATTCGAACATGAAAAAGTAAGTTACCAGATGTGTGTGTCCGTAATTAAATGTAGTCAGCAAAATAAACAAAAACAAACAGTCGTGCTAAAGAAAGGATTTAACAGCAAATATATAACAGGGTGAAGACGGTGGCCTGATTGTCTTCATCCTCTGAAGTCTCATCGTTTAAAATACGAAGTTAAGATAAAAACCATCAAAGGTTTATTTAAAACGTAAGGAACTTACCCGCTGTCAGACCTGTTGACAATTTGCAGACAATTAATGCAACGAGAACGACAATGTTTATTATCCAGGATCTTCTTTTGATATCCGTATGTGACATAGCGGTTTGCATATATAATTTACTTCCAATAGACCACCTATAACTCCCTTCGTAAATAATACCCTTCAGTTGAAAGTTACGATTCTTAAGACGAAGGAATGCGATCCTTTCTCTGATGCGTTATCATTAAGAGCGCTTGCTATTTTCGTGGATATTAAAAACCTACGTTGTTTCCATACGTCACTTTTTATCCACACGAGGTTCCGTTTTTTCCTTCGATCTGTTATGAAGATTGCACGTTGCGTTAGTTCTCTTGAACAAAATAAACTTTTTTACTGACGTCACTCAGAACGGGCCGAGATTCCATTTCAGGAGGCGGGATTTCGCTCTCTTTTTGGGGGGAGGGTGGACCCTCCACGTCGGGTACCCCCCTCTGTCATCGGCATCGTGTTGTACAGCCAGAAGTACGGAAAAAACAATTATTTCAAAATAAAGAAAACAGTTCTCTACAACATAACTGAATGTTTAATAACAGACATGCTTACACTTTTTAATTTAAAAAACAAAATCATTTTATGCCATCAGCAGACATTTTAAAAGTGTTTATCAGCAAATGACTAACGTTACAATATGTTTTCCAGTGTATCCTTTATAAATACGCTTTTAAAATGTGATAAAGTTTTAAAATGCAATGCTAAACCATTCTCGCGGAGCTCCTAAACGGACTTTCCTTTAAATTGCCAGTCGTCCATACGGTGGCGCTCTTTGTTATTTATTTTTATTTTTTAGTGTATGAATACGTAACCAAGAACTGAAAGTGAAGATCGGCCCTTGTAGCTGTAGATTTTAGTCATTTTAAGATTAATTTTTGGCAGCAACCCAACCGCTTATTTGGTTTGTCATTTTCAATAAAAATATACAATATGTCTGGTAATTTTGTGTGTCCTATTTTAAAATATTTTATGGAGATATTCAGGGAAAGGTGCGTGCAGAGGTAATTACCTTACATTAAAAATTCAATTTCCCTTAAAGTCTGTGATGGAATGGCAAACCCTCCAGGGTATTCCTGTCTCTCGCCCAAAGCATGCTGGGATAGGCCCCAAGACCCCCCTGGACCCTGACCAGGAATAACCACGTATAGAAAATGGATGGATGGATTTCCCTTAAAGCGCTTATTTCTTGCACATACATATGTAGTTGTAACCAGCATAATTTATATGTAAAACCAACAAACCTATCCATAAACTGTACAATATTTACAAATATTGATATGCTAACAAGGATAATTCATTTGAACAAATCCAGGGAAAAAGTCGCACAAAGCAAGGGTCTACTGCTCCTGAGCTGTTCCAAAACTATCTTCAATTTCCTTTTTTTGTAAATCTTTTGGAAGAATATTTTACACCATTTCAATAAAATGAATGAATGAATGAACGATAGCACAACACTGAAACAGAGAGGAGATTGGTCAGAGAGGACGATCCAATCACCGGTCCTGCCGTGTCATAGTACACATTTTCAGGGCGGTGCAGGAGATCCCGTTATTCGCCACAGAGCTGCTACACTTTCCCACTTTGTTTTCGGAGGAGGATGCCCCCGTCCGGTACCCGCCCTTGTGGCACCCCAGCCTCCCCAGGAGAGCGCAGGCGTCCCGCCGGAAGGCCCTGGTGAAAATGGCGTACAGGAAGGGGTTGGCGCAGGAGTTGACGGGGAAGAAGAGCACCAGCAGGATCTTGGAGCTGGTGACGGTGATGAGCGGCGTCCTGAAGGCGGCGGAGATGGCGAAGAAGGAGATGGGCGCCATGCAGACGAAGTCGGTGAAGACCAGCACCGCCATGCGCTTGGCCATCCGGGCGTCGGAGCTCCTGCCGCCGGCGAACCCCGGCTTCCTCACCGCCAGGTAGACGGCCACGTAGCAGGCGGAGACCACGCAGAAGGCCGCGACGTTGAGGAGGAGGAGGAGGACGACGAAGGTCTGGGCGCAGGGCGTGTCGATGTCGACGGGCAGGCACACGCTCACCTTGCCGTA
The DNA here is from genome assembly GCF_013347855.1 of Anguilla anguilla. Lineage (NCBI taxonomy): Eukaryota > Metazoa > Chordata > Actinopteri > Anguilliformes > Anguillidae > Anguilla > Anguilla anguilla. Next base: position 10,120,884 of record NC_049218.1, read on the forward strand.
GCTGCTGACGCCCAGCAGGGGGAGCAGCGCCACGGACAGGCAGAGCAGCCAGCCGGTCGCCATGACGACCGCCGCGCGGGCCAGGCCCAGCTTCCTGTCGCGCCGCAGCGCGTTGGTGATGGTGTGCCAGCGCTCCAGGGTGACCACGGTCAGGGTGTAGACGGACAGCTCGCCGCCGAACACGGACAGGAAGCCCGCCGCCCCGCACCCGCCCCCCGTCTGCCAGGCGATGGCGTGCCGGCTGTAGTCGCCCCGGGTCCGCAGGTCGACGGCGGCGATCGTGAGCAGGTAGACCCCGATGCAGAGGTCGGCGAAGGCCAGGTGGCACATGAGGAAGCGCGGCACGTTCAGCTTCCGCCGGCTGGCGACGAGCACCGCCAGCACGGTCAGGTTGCCCGCGATGGCCAGCGTGCTGATGACCCAGATGGCCACGCGCAGGAAACCGAAGCCCACGATGTCCTCGCAGGGGTTGAAGGCGTCTGCCTCGGGCGCGCACCGGGGGGCCCTCCTGGAGTGGCAGAAATCAAACTCCGGATAATGGAGGTCTATGCTGCTGTAGACCTCTGGGCTTGGGTCCACGGACTCGGGCGCGAGGGGAAGGTCCACGCTCAGGGCCAGCATCCTGAGAACACCGACACATCAAACGATCATCACGCGGAGAGAAACGTCAGACTGCTACGAGGCTGTGAACGTCAATCAACCCGGCCCGCACAAATTCAAGGCAAATTATTCCAAGGGGGAGGGAATCAGGCTGCCAGCCACGTACTAAATCAATCACTGGTGGGTGTTGTGATAGAGGGTGGAGCTGCAGAATGAACGAGGCTCATAATAATTACAAACATCTATCAGTGAGCAACTCAGTCCATCACTGTGGATTTACTGTTGTGGTAGTACGACCTGTCACCTAACAGATGGAGATGATTACGGTACCCTTCCAAACACATGCACACACACTCACACACACACACATACACAATCTCACGGACCTTACACAGTTTGTGTGGATTAGTGTTGTCACAAAAACACGCAAGAGAGGGGACTGTCTGGTTTACTGTGTTCATCATCTCCTGGTGGAAAAATGCTCACCGTTCTAACAGACTGACATCGTTGCAGAATGCTGATCTGTTACTCCACTCAGCAAAGACATCAGCTTCTCTGAGAGAAAAAGGACAAAGCAAAGTTTATATTCAGTGGCAAAAAATGGTTTGCAGACAGCTACCGGCATGCCAGGGGAATGGTAAATTAATGTTGTAGTTTACAATTTCTTTTATGCCCTAAAAACAGCTCTCAGTTATGAGTCCTTTAAGTGGAAATCAACACATATCTGTCACATCTGTGGCTATAGTCTATAAAAATTATTAATGTATCTCAGCAATGCATTTTCTCTATTGAGATTAAAGATTCAAGATTCAAGATACGGACATAATTACCACCTCTCATTACATTACATTACATGTATTTGGCAGACGCTTTTATCGAAAGCGACGTCTTCACAATGTGTGTGTGTGTGTGTGTGTCCGTGTTTTGCATCCTGCTCTTACTTATTTTCTCAATTTAGAATTTTCCATCACGACTAGTATGCACGTCCACCATACACGCAGTCAGTCGAGCTGCGCATACATTTTATGCAGGAGGACATCCAGCTGCGCATCTGCAGCTGGCAAAGGCAACCTGCAGGCACCCAGAGGATATCGAGAGGAGTTTCCTCTCTCCCTGGCAACCCTAACTCCACTTCAACCTCAACAGGCTGCCTGATATTCAGGAGTTGGTTTCAGAGTATGAGACGTGTTATGGTTCTGATAGAAAAGCCAGGAGAGAGCCGCTGATCTCCGCTTGTGTGAATGGCTGCCAGGCGTGGATTAGTCTGATTGGCCGAAGGGCCGCCCGAGCCACACCTACACCCGCCCCACCTCACCTCACCTCACCTGAGGGAGCAGCAGTGGCTGGGGTAGGTCAGCTGGGCCTCCTGCAGGCTCTGCAGCCCCGTCAGCGGCGGGAGGCTCTTCAGGGCGTAGGCGCCCCGGGCCACCAGCACCAGCACCGCCTCCAGGCCCCGCTCCGGCAGGGCCTCCACCGCCGTGGCGGAAACGTCTCTGCAAAACACCGGAAACGCCAGGCCAGCACCGACCTGCTCAGTACACAGACACATTTCAGAGCGCTACAGACCTGCTTAGTCTACAGACACATTTCAGAGCACTACAGACCTGCTTAGTCTACAGACACATTTCAGAGCGGCACGCCCCAGTGTAATCAGCACAGACCTGCTTAGTCTACAGACACATTTCAGAGTGGCACGCCCCAGTGTAATCAGCACAGACCTGCTTAGTCTACAGACACATTTCAGAATGGCACACCTCAGTGCAGCCAGCACAGACCTGCTTAATCTACAGACACATTACAGAGCAGCACAGACCTGCTTAGTCTACAGACACATTACAGAGCGCTACAGACCTGCACATTTCAGAGCGGCACGCCTCAGTGTAGTCAAGGAGAGGGCACAGACTGGACACAAACAATAAATGGAGAACATGCACACATAAAAATAAGCCAAAAAATAATGTAAAGCAAATAAATGAAATAAAAAGATTGGTCACACTCACAGTGTACTTGGTCCAAAAGCACCTTTAAAGGCATCGCTGTGGATCATTTTCAGCTTTTTGTTATTTTTTAAAACCCTGAGAAAATAAAGAAGATTTCATTCAATATAAAGGTGAAAGTTGCCATTTCATACTCCAGTCAAGCTGTAATTTCCCTTATTAATACAATGATGGTAATTCTTCAAAGAAGAAGGCAAAATATATAAATACAGCTTATTGATCCTTGTTCCATTGAATGCATGATCCTGTACTTCTTTGAAACCATTGTTATAGAGGTTCCTGAAAATCAGAAAGCAAAACAAAATGAAAGCTTTCATCCTTTTAGCAAGCAGCAAAAAACAGAATTTGCACATTATTAATTATACAGGCTTAATATTTCAATTTACAGTACCCACTTTCCCATTATAACAAAAACTGTTAACTGGCTCATTCCCCTGGTTCAGTAAAAGTATTGTATAATAAGTTGCCAAGGAAACAAAGGACCTGGACCTGTAAATTTCGTTTATATTTACATATTTTTAAAAGAAATAAAAAAGAATGGACATTTCAGACGTTTTTTATAAAGCTGATTAACAAAAAAGTAGCTCACTCGTTAATGGTAATATTACAAGCACTGTCATTGAGTATCTATTTTACATGCTATAAAACATTGCTGATACACTAGCGTGCTAATTAGCCATTGCATTGCACCCTAAGTTATGGACTGAATAAAAGTAACCGCCATTTTATTGAAGTGGGGGATCTCAGCCAGATGGTTGGTGCTGTTCATGTTTGGCATCTGTCTCGCGGCAAGGAACATTACATTACAGGCATTTAGCAGACGCTTTTATCCAGAGGGACTTTTGCATAGCATTTACATTGTATCCAATTATACAGCTGGATATATACTGAAGCAATGCAGATTAAGTACCTTGCTAACTCCTTACCTATTATATTACACTGCTGCCCAATACAGCACCAGCAGTGGCCTACTGATCATGTAAACCCTGTAAGAGAAGCTTATACTCACATGTCTGTATGCTCCTTGGTCATCCCAATGAATGCATTTGATGGAATTGATTGAAGGTTTAGATTATCACAGATATCACTGAAAGGGAAAGAATGACATTAACATGCATTGCATTTATTTGGCAGGTGCTTTTATTCAAAGCGACGTACAATAAGCACATACCAAAAAATCACTGGAACAACTACAAAACGCAGGTTCGATAACGTAGAAGACTCATTATGAAACAGTTATTCGTAGCCATGAACACAGTAAGTTCAGTTCACACAGTAAGCGTAGGCTAGGTCAGGGAGTAATGTTGAGTCAAACTAGGAAACTAGGAGGAATGAGATCTGTCATACGGCTATAACCCCTCACTCATATCCCATAGCTAAAGCAGTGCATTTTCATACAGCTCAGGATATAGTCCGTTTCACTCCAGACTCCAGCCCCACAAGTTAACTGGTGAGTGAGGGCCTTGCTTTAACACTTATAGCAATATGTGTGAAACATATGTGACAACGCCCTTAATTACTTGTAGTTTATGCCTTGTGTCATTCAGTCAGTTCATAATGAAATTAATTTCATAAACAGGCCCTTATAGTAGCGCTTATTTAGCATTTAAGCCACCTCTGCTGCGGTTAGCGACTTTGACATACTGTACGCGCTGAAGTCCAGGAAACGCACACTTACAGGATGAAATTAGACTGCAGTGAAGAAATAGCCGACAGGTCAGGAAACAGGCTGATTCCAGTGTTGGAGATGCTCCTTTTGAAGAAAATATAATACAAAAAAAACATTATCTCCCTACAAAAGAAAACAGCGGGCTCCATCCTCCATCGAGTGGATGTGAATCCTCACTGAAGCAGTAAGTGATAATGCCGGGGAACGGTGGGGAGAAAGCAGAATGCCATTCCCCTCAGAGATTGGGAGAACAGACTGCAGATGAAACAGATGCACAAACACAAGGAGCTTCAATGGCAAATAACATCTTGCCGCTAATTAAAACCAATTAAGAGCTGTAAATAATGCAGATGGGAAAATGTAATGAAATCTATAGTAATCTCCTAAAATGAGTTCACATAGAGTCTGCACCGTGAAACCTGAATAGCAATATCAACAATTTTACCTTTGGGTGAGCGAGCACAGATAATGCTTAGCTCGAGGGTTTACATTAAACATCTAGCACATATGGTGAGTCTTTCCCTCTAAATGTTTGCTTTGACTTAATAAGTTGGCTATTCACAAATACACAAGTGAAGGAAGTCCCTTGGTGCCAGGAAGCTCTCACAGGTATTGTAGCTTCGGGAGGTTGTTGAATGCCTTCCGACTGAAGTGTGCCAACCGCCTGGTGTTCTGGATCAAGCTGCCAAAAAGAACACAAGAACAGGACATTCGGGGCACCTATGGCTTGTCATTTGCAGAATGACTGGATCTTATCCAGCTCCGTGTCAAGTCTGAACATCTGAACATCCCAAGGGTCTGCAGCGCTACGTGCTGAAACTGTCCCGCGCGTTGGCAAAGCTCCATGTACAAGAAAAAAACTTCAAGATATTAGGGTCAAAGACTCATTTTTTGTGAGCCAGAAGTCAATAAGAGTCTTATGGGGGGGGGGGGGGGGGGCAGGGGTTGGTGGTGGTCATGTTCAGTATATTTTGTCCTATTTCCTGTATCAATGTAGTGTTTTTGTGGCAGTGGCTCTGTGTAATGCACTGTACAAATTGAATTTAATTGAATTTTGGTTCCTACTCTGAAACAATAGCATGCAGGTGTCTGGGCAGACAGTTCCAGCACAAGGTAGTTTTAGTACCAATAAGCTCCCAGCATTGGGTCTCTACCAATCATATTTGTTCACAGTACACTTATATGTTAAACCAATGTTTAAAAATAAAAATAAAAATAATAAAATGAAAAGGTAACTCAGTTAGACATGTGTGAGATAAGAACAGCTTGTAATGGCCGTCTGTGTTCAGGGTGGTGAAACACTCACATTTCAGAGAGATTGGGGAGGTTGTTGAACGCCAGGGCTTCTATGATCTCCAGGGAGGCACTCTGCGTGATTTCGCTGAAACATTCACAGCACAAAAAAGTCAAGAGCCCCAAAACCATATGTAACCTCACATTGTAAATCACACCTGTCCTGAAATGGATGTCAGGTCCTGTCTGAGGTCACACGGTAGTGGTAAGGCTACATTGAATCAACCCAGCTGTTGCACACCTTAAAGTAAAATGGCGCCAATCTTGCACATGCACACACACACTCAGTAACAGTGGGACCAGTGTAGTTTCCATGGCAATGAAAAGTGTTCATGGCAATGGAAGCTCCCTGAGAAATGAGCTTTCTCAACTACCATCAGATTTCAAATGCCTCTCCATCTGTGCTTAGATTGCATATGGAGGGAGGGGTATACAATCAGTCCCAACAGGAAGAATTTGAATTCTAGCCCTGTGGGAGACAAGCTTCTGTCTGTGGCGTTCTGTGCAAGGCCATCCACATGTCTCAAAGTAAGTAATGAGTCCATTTATCCATCCACAGCAGCAATGTGTAATATTTAAAAGTAAAATACCTGGCCACAGGCTAGTTTAAGCCACAGGCAGTGTGAGCGCTCTTACCCTCCTGTCCTCATTGAAAATAAAGCTTGCACCAAATTCACTTTGCTGCTCCATGTCTGAGTAGCTCCTAATTTGACCTAGCACCATCAACCCAGCCCATGAATTCATAAAGCAGCATTTTGCAAAACATGATCTGCTGCCTACATCGTGGTGGCTTTTCGAGTCTAATCTTCTGAAGAAATAAAGTAACTGGCCTGCAGTGAGTTGGCAGTCCACGTGAATATAAATGGGATTCGGAGCAGAAAGTTTGGAGAATATGGAGGATCAATAACAGGAACAAAAGTCAAGTATTTTGAAGGTACTAGGCATATAATTTAATCAATTTGAATGTCACCACTACTCAGTCACCAAAACCCATCCACATTAGCCACATGGTCGTGCTATATTGAGCCAGATTATGTTGTGGCCTGTATCTCACAATCTGTTAGGGCTAAAAACATGACTCATTCCTTGAGTCATGTAGAATTCAAAGCATGCACTGTTTACAATTTCCGTCATATTGCATTTTTCACAATTTAAACATTTTTTGAAAGACCTATATTTTCAAAATCCACCTACACCTTTCAAAGCAACTGCCACGATTTTTGGGACTCACACTCTTTAAGGGCGGACGATGAAATGTTATCAAAATAAGGGTTTTGTCATACCGCTCTCCTGAAGTTTGTGGCAAATACACATAAACACAAAGTGAGGCATAACTCCCAAACCCATATGTTTTCATTATTTTGTCTCTCAGGATTCAAGGACAAACACATAGGCTTCATTTTCCTGAAGGGATTTAGCTATACAATGATGCCAAAATATTTAGAATATAAAACCATTTAGAGGAAATAAATGTAAGCCCCCCCCCCCAAACTTAATAAATACATCAATGAAAAAAGTATTTGCTAATTATACTATACATATAATATATTACTATCATAAGAAAACATAAAACTTAATATTTTTACATAAAATATGACATAATAACACAAAATTTGACCACCCCCCCCCACGCACACACACACACCAGTCAAATCAAATGTAGCACTAGTTTGATCACATTATCTCTCCACCCCCCATGGTGGTCCTGATTTTCAGAATAAGTCCTCCGACCAGTCTGTGCACAGCCCTGTGTGGGTATGGTACCACAGCAGACATTTGCTTAACCTCTGGTGCTGAACTTGCCTCGCATCCACTATTTGCATTGAACAGACCATCGCGCATTGAAACTTCTGATTGGACAAGCAGCTTACTCACATGCTCAAGACCCCGCCCAGTTCCTCAAAGGCACGGCCGGCGATGCGCTTCAGGGACAGATGAGTGAGGGTCCTGGGAAATTAAGCCAACATGACAGAAACGTTTATTTAGCCTTTCTTCCCCAACACCCCCCCGGCACAGTGTGGATCCAAGGCTATTGTCCCTTTGGCTTCAATTTCAGGAAATTAAATTCAATCTTAATGAATTCTCGGAAAGAGATGAGGGTAAAACACATCTTTAAACCACTGTGTTGCCCTTTCTGATATGACATTTCCCTTGGACAACTGGGCCAGATCTTGCAAAGGCACAAAGGGTGTTTGTGTCACGAAAGACTTTCAATATCAAGTGTGTCAGCGCTCATCAGTTGAAAAGAGAAATGACAGGACTGTGCACGTATCTGAATTATATCATCAGGAAACTGTTATCCCAGATGCTACCACCATATCATGTTGCCACATTTCCCTTAGATGTTAAGGTCCACTACTACATTCAATTTCTTGCACTTCCTGTTCAATATTTTCAATGGGTCAATGTATACACTATTGTATTTATTGTTGAGGAAGAGAACTCTGGCTCTGTCAATCATGATGGTTTACTTTATTGGTGGCCACTTTATTTCCAATTATACCGTTTCCAAGGTGCACAAGCAGTGTCTGTGCTATCTGTAGAGTCCGACAAATAGACACATCAGACACTCCCATCTCCTTCAGTATGGTTTTCCGCCATTGAAATCCTGCTGCCCAGTTCTTGCATTAGCAGAGATGCCAATCATACCCCTGATGTCACTGTGATGTCAATGGGGTGATGTCACCCACAGACTTTTGCATCAGAGATTGTTTGATAATGAGAAGATGTCAGCAGGAGCAGGTACAACGGATGACGGTGCAACGCCCTACAGTAGCGCTAGTTTAGCATGCACTTTGTGGCTCAGGTCCTAACTCAGATTAAAAGAGAAGGTCCCGAATCTCTAAGAGAGTTAAAGGTCTGTTTTGTATTAAAGCCGGCAAAGAAGCAAACTTTTTCAGGATCGGAACAATATACCTGAGGGCTAACTTCCATTCTGGCACAATGCATTCTTTGGAATGGTGCTAGCTACTCCAGATGAGTAGACATTGTTCCAGGTCTCCAGTTTTTGGAATGTGGTTACCATAATAACAACTTGATTTACATAGCTCCTTTTATAGAGCAAAGCAGAAGTGCTTTACAGAGGTGATCAAACCAGCACAACAAGGATACTGAAAACAAACAAAATAATTATTATTAATAATAATAATAATAATAATAATAATAATTAATAATAATTATTCTAAGTATTCTTAATAGCGTTCATATTTAAACTAAAAAAATGAGTTGATTAAAAATGAGTTGGTTAATCATCCATTAGGAGGCAGTTCCTGTGTGAGAACGCACCCCAAGGTCACGGGGTACCCGCATAATTGGCCATCGCCCAGGGAGGGTGGCTTTCGGCCCACGGAATTCTGGTCTCGTCACACACCAGTGACCTCCTCCAGTCAACAGTGGAACTGCAGCCCGTCCGTCAAGCCAGCTGTACATTAAATGAATTCGTCCGAGATCACCAGTGAGAAGCTCAATGGGCCGCAGACTGAAGAGTGAAGTTCCACGCGGCAGCCTGAACTTCATCAGACTGTGTGCGCGCTCAAAAGTTTGCAGAGGAGGTAACAGCGATGAGACAAGCGCTGCCATGCACAATTAGACATTCCAAACTGGGAGAAAAAAAAAAGGCAGAAATCTTGTCCATTGGCCCTGCTTAGCTTGTGAGACGGCCTTTGCACATCTTTCTGCCTCCTCCGCGTGAGGCACCCCCACTACTACAAGCTTTCCCCTCTGAACGGGTGCTGCTCTGTGCCATGCCGGTCTCCCTGTTCCAAGGCCAAACCTGCCTCTTCCATGCGGCTCCTGACTTACTATGTCTTGATGCCTCTAGGTTGTCTTGGCCTGCAGTACTGCCTCAGATGGAGAGAGGGAGGGAAGCAAGCTAAGCAAGTCCTCACAGCCACATCTATTTCAGGCCTTGAAACAATGGCAGGAGATATACTTCTGAAAACAGCAGCAATTCATTTTGGTGTCCTGTGGGGGATGTGAGTCTCTTGTGTTAATCTCAAAAAGCGTATATTACGCTCTGCCGAAACCTGCACTATAAGAGACATTTTTTTAAATGATATGTAAATTTTTTTTTTTTTTAAGAATTTTTGGGAAATATTTTCACTGCAATATGTCAACATGTATTACGACACTTGTATTATGTCCAAAAATTTTGAAATACAAAATACGCTCTTGTTCTCTGCACTGGTAAAACACACCAGACAAAGGCAGAATCTATATGGGCAATTGAATCAACAAGGATCACTTTCTTACTCAAGTATCCTGGTTACACATGCGTTCCAGACATGTCTTAAACCGAGGAGGTTCCAGGGCATGCTGACCCTGCCTGTGTGGGTTTCGTAAATAAAAGAGTAATTGAGATTGGCATTTGTGCTTTCAGGCAGTGAGAAAAGCCCAGCAGTTATGGGGACATAATATGTCTGGCAGTATTGTAATAGCATTACAGGGTGCAAGGTTTGACTGATAGTGGAAATGAGGTGGGTGTGATGAATTAAGATCACAGGCACAGACAATAGGAACTTACCCACCGAGGACAATGTCTGTGCCAGTTTAAATGAATTAATCTGATTTTAGTCTTCAATGATCCATGATGGTCTGCAAATATAATATCATCAAATAGCATTTATTTGCTCACGCACACAAAAACACACACACACACACACACACACACACACGTGTGCATGCACACACACACACACACGCACACACACGCACACACACACACACACACACACGCACACACACACACACACACACACACATTTCCCCAGGAATTAACTGAAGTGAAAATGTGTGTGTTTAATTTCAGTGCTTAAATCCTAACCTCCTCTGAGGAATAGGCAAGAAAAAATATTGGTGGTATTGTCAAATGTATCAATTTGACCAAAATGAATTGATTATGCCAGCAAATGGTAATATCAGTGGCCCCACATGGGATTTCAAACATAATTTTCCCTCTTTATGACAGTCCAAGTCCACTGCATATAGGGACCACAGAAGGGTTTTTCAATTTGAAACTTCATTGTTTCCTTCTGCATTGAGTTTTTAAGAAAAAAAGTTTGTGGCTTTAGTCACACACACACACCCACACACATGCACACACTCCCACACCCACACCCCCACACACACACACCTCATTTGAAATCTCTAACATCAGCAATCATTCTTAAAGAGGTTAGGGAATTGATCCGGAGATGGGCAGGGGTACTGGTTCACATGGGAAAATTCCATGTTCTGACAGTCATCTGCTTGAATAGAGCATGCGAAGAACAGACAGTGGCCGTCGGAACCAGGAGCAGGGCTCCACAGTGGGCTCATTTTGTGGACAGCAGGGGATCAGTGCTTCATCTATTGTACATGATGAAATGCGCATTCACTGACCTGTGGAGAAGGGTCCACTTGCAGACTGACACTCTCAGAACACGCAGTCGCACACACTTTCTCAGACCTTTGCAGAGGTGAACATTCCAGGGGTCAGAAAGTAAAAGTCCTGACATGTATTTCATCCACCACTGAACTCAGCCAGCCGATTTAGCTCTACCTCCTGGCTGAAGAATGGTGCTCATTAGCAAATCCAGGTGACTGGAACTAAATCCCGGGATTAACTTTTACTTTCTAAACCTGGATTGTCCACCTCTGGACCTTTGGCACACTCAGCAAAGGAAGTCACAGGCTCATCCTTTTGTGTGTGGAAGACCACTGAGCTTGGTCGCTAAAGTAACTAGAGGGAAGCCGCACTCCATTCATCCATATAAGTTTTGGATTTAAACTGAAGGACATATTTTCAAAGTTTCTTTTCATCCTGGCCACATAATGAACATACAAGGTTGGGATTCCATTTAATTGCACTGTTTGAAGATTGCATACGTATTGTCATCTTATTTTTTGTTTGTGCATACACACCCTACCATTACTGATGTATTGACTTATTAATCCAGTACCTTTGCATTTAATTTAGTTGATTTTTACTGTGCTTTATGCAGCCAATAAAGCCAAAATACAGTATAGGTGACACTCAGAGAATAACTTCTTGCCAGCGAGATAACTGCTAGACCATGAATAAGTTTTTAAAAATATATTTTTAGCAGGCCTACAATGTGTTTTCCCATAAACAGAACAAATCTGTTTAATACGTTTAGTATGGTGTGCGTCCTCTTGGCTTTGCATACAGGGTCAGGAGGCATTCCATGATAATGAAGCAATTCCAAGCTCTGGATCCGCTGCCATGATTCTGATTATCATCCTTAGTTGCAATTTGGTTCCCAAACCTCTCAATGTGTTCTTCATGACCAGCTAAACTAACACTGGTAACACAGTAAAAAAAAAAAGTGGTGTTTTTATTTTACACCTACAAACTACCAAATCATTTAAACAGCTCAGGTTAAAAAATACATTATTTGCTTTCTTTATATGGTACATAGTCATTCTTGATTACTTATGATTTTCCGGAAGCAGCACGCGGTCTTTGGCCAACAATTACATGCGCATTACCAGCCCACATGAAATGTGAAAACCTCTCTAAAGACTTTCAGCGAGCTTTTATATTTAATAAACAAGATGGTAGTGATAATGAAGAATGTATCAGATATATTCCACGTGATGGTACCCAGCCTCCTGGCTAAAAGCACAACACAGTTCTCTTTTTTCCCTCAATTTCTGATGCGTTTATGATGCAACGTTGGGAGCAAAATTCACACAATTACAGTAATGTGATATTAGATTAAATGAATAGAATGCCTTAACGTAAATAAAGGATTAATAAAGGAACTTAACTTCATACTTATGTATTCTATATTTATCGATACGTGCCCATAAACACACCAGGAGCTTTATATCCCTACCGAAGCTATTTTATGTCCCAGATATCGTTCTGTTTTGTATGAATTATACATTTACAATATGAATATATACATTTGAAGACCAGTTCTGAAAACAGCAACCTAAACCAGCTGATGATAAATGAGGCGTTTATCACTTACAGTCGCCTGTATGAGTCTCTTTGAGCTACTGGCAGGGATAGTTCAGTCACACGGTTGCATCTGATCGTCTTGGGAGAGCACATACAGATCCCTGGACATTGAAAGTCTGCAATGGTCATGAAGCCCCACATGCACATGACGGACGGGAAAAGAAGAAATAAGACGGAAAGACGCAGGTCCATGTTCTGTCGTTCTCCACAGAGTGGCAACTACTCTCTCGTGCCCATCCTGAAACGTCGAAGTATGAGCAAACCGCGTCAGGAGTAACCTGTGCGAAGTCGGGGGAGTGAACGAATATTCGTCCCTTTGGCATTGCTTTCCCTGGGGGGTTCCTTACTTCCTCAAAACTCAGTGAAGATTTGAAAAACGAATGAATCTGACTTTTGGTTTTAAAAATTGCATTCCTATTACTGGAAACCGAACACAAGCTGTAGGCTAATCTCATCTCGACCAAACCACACAAGAACGTGCACAGCAGAAGCCGCGCTCGCCCGCGCTGCGTTAGGTTTCAGGGGATCCGGTTTCTCCCCTCTTGGAGTTGGAGTGCAGGAGAAGTAATTTCAGTTTACACGTGTTATTATTATGTCTACTGTTTATAAAAGAAGCGCTCAAGAGTTCTTAATGTAGCCTACTGTAAAGAGACATTTCATTTTCTCCAAACCTTATGTCAATGTGTAACTCAAAGAAATATAAGGTCTTAACACTGTATGACACAATGCATTATGTTCTCGTATAGCCTAGAAGGGAAACTATGCGCGACAGAGTTGTGTGTCCATAACTTCCGTCATGGACAGAGACCGACTCTGTGTTGTGAAAACATTCAGTGTGTACAAAATTTATTTTATGCACCATGCACTGTGTGAAGTGCTGCGCACCGATTATTTAATCTTCGGAATTCTCTGACTGTAATGCTGTTGCTTTTTAACACACTAGTACACGTGAGTATGTCGAAATTATATCATGAACATATAGCACAATAGATGATATAGTACAATAGATGCTATTTAGTACAATAGAAACGCGGAATCCTTACAATGGATGCAACACTACCAAAAATAGCCTATGTTGACATGATTTATTTTATGTAAAAGTTCATAATTGTGCAATTTCTGAAATGCATACGCAGTACATACATATATTTATATGTACAGTGAGCTCCATAATTTTTGGGACAAAGAGTTTGTTTCTTGATTTGGCACTGTACTCCACAATTTCAGTTTTCTAATCAAACAATTCGCTTGTGGTGAAAGTACACATTCCATGTATACAGTCAACCCACATATCCTTTTTGGCAAATTACTTTTTTTGGGAGTATATAAAAGAGAATAATGTATTAACCACATTGGACAACCCAACCTCTGTTGTGCACAAGAAGGGCCTGTCGCCGTTATACCTGAGTTGTCATTTAGCCCCATCTTTTGGCTAAAGGTATGTACTGCATTGCATAAGACATTTCGAGGAATCAACAAATCGAGACCAAACGATTGATAAATATCGATATTTATTATTATTATTATTATTATTATTATTATAATTGAAAGTGTATCCAACACCTGGATTTCTAATGGAGTCACTTTCTTAAAAAAAATGTCGCTGTCATAACCACTACCAAATATCTTTGTTTTCATTCAGATAGAGACTTGTGGCCTACATTCTTTGGTTTCAGACAGGACCTGAATTTGTTTACAATCTGCCTGTCTTCCTGAGCACCCTTCCGGAAGGGAAGATACGCTTCATGGCATGGTCGGGTCCATGTATCTGTGGTAATTGTTACAGAACCGCAAATATATAATATGTTTATGTATATATGCACACACATTTATCCATAAAGAGGTTAAGCGATGTATAATACAAATATATGTAAAAATGCAAAAATAGAACTACTTTCTTCTCTCAGGAGCATAGGGTGAGACAGGGCTGTAGCCTAGGCCCAACCCTACTCAATATGTATATTAATGAATTGACAAACATATTAGTACAGACTGCTGCATAGGCCTACTACCAGCACAATTTTTGCTCTCTTGCCACACTCTGAGGGACAATGAGTGAGCACACACGTACTACAAACACACAGCATACACATGTTCAAGCCTACATGCAGGCATGCACTCCCACTCACAAACACACACATACATACACACGCACACAGGTAACATCAAACATGGTCATTTTTGTTGCAGGATTTTTTATTTATTTAATTTGTTTATTTAATTATTCGTAATTTATCATCCATATTGTACATAGTTTTCTTATGTAACCTGCTTTGGCTACACACCTGCCTGCATTTGTCATGCCAATAAAGCTCTTTGAAATTTGACTGGCGTGGGGAACGTTAATTTATGCATGAAAAAACGATAAATTGCTAACTGGACCCAGCCCTAAATAATTCATGTGAAAAATATATATTGCTCGTAAGAGTCATGTTCGTTTTTTTACACTTCACACTTTTATTATTAGGACATGTGACTTGACTACACTAAACCAGACAACTAAAATTTAACAAACTCTAACTTTTCTCTCCACCAATTAGCACAAGCCTTTGTGCTGAATTAAATCCGCCAGTTTACAGTACGTAGGACTACAGTGTCCAGGAACCCTTTATTGTCAACGAGCTGACGTAACCACGTTCGGAGACGGTGGAGCCATCTAGGAACCAGCCCCCGTGACTTCTCTGACAGTAGTGTAGTGTGAACGCCAACAAGTACTAGGAAGTGAATGAATTTTAACATACATTGGTGAAATAGGCCAAATACCCACGGTTTTGCACAACGAATTAAAAAGGTAATGGATAAGCTTCGTCGCGTATTGAGTGGTCAGGAGGAGAACGAGGAACTTGGACTTACTTCTCAGGTATATGCCCGTGAAAATATGCCTAATTTTACTTCGGGGAGCACAGTATCGTTATGCATGCAAAAGGAAGGCTGACTTGGCTAACGGCAGCGAGTTTAATGTTTTTTCAAGTTACTGTTACCGCAGTTCATTTGTGCCTAAATCTCTATATATTGACAAAACATATATTAATTGCTTTTTGTATTATTATTGCACATTCCCGCAGTGTGTGAGAAGTAATATGAAGTGTTACCAGTTCTGTCTTGTTTATCAGCTAGCTAGCGTTACTAAATTTCTACGACTCGAGCAATATTGAATATTGAGTATAGCTACCAAGCTTGTCAGAAAAGATAACAAATACACACAACGTGAATAGAAACTAGTAATCTATGTAGCTCTGTAGTAGACCATTAATGTCATATCTTCTTAACTTTTGGACAATATTGCGTTATTTACTGTGGCCGTCTCCTTGCATGCTTAAGAAAAGATATTTTTTTGCAACACACGAAGAAAAACTTCAAGTTACTTTCAGTTGACACTGGTCACACCCCTGCCGCTTGCTGGCACAATTTTGTCCTAAATATCGTGCTTGTTAATATTTGTGTGCATTTTGCTACCTTTTACATGCTTTCATCAGGAAGCAATGGATCAGGCAAGGTAAGATGTTCAAGCCCCTAGTCTCCGCAAATTCTGCCCATGAACACTAATTCTGGATCAGCGTATTGCTTTTACATACCACAGCCTGGGGTCTGGTGCACGGGTTGGACACGCTCATTCTGGATCGGGTGCATGACGTACAGACCGTACTGAGCTGTGTTGAGTGTATGGCTGACGGGCCCTCCTCATTTCAGTACGAAACAACAAGACCAACTTGAACAGAAACAGTGATGTACATGTGTAAATGAAGGAGGGAACATTTACAGACAGATGAAATTTAAAGGCATCTTCAACTTCAGTTGATTGCATAATGAACTTTAAATATCTATGTTGCACAGACAGAGCATCCAAAATAATTTTTTAATGATTGTTTTAAAATGAAAGGACACTAGTTGTGCGCATGGCAAATCGCCGCATTTTCACCTTTTGTGTGGTATTAAATGGACAGGTAAAAATATGGAAATGATTGTCATTTTTGTCCAGGCAACATGTAAGCTGTCCTCCTGCATGATCATGTAACATTGGCAAAAAAATGTAATTGGTTGATGTTTGTACACCTTGCTGCCAGTGTTCACTCTGAACAGTTTTTGTGTGAAATAATTGTTTCCTTGACATGCCTGAGGTGAAGCTAACTGAGGCATCACGGAAAAAAACATTTCAAATGTGTGACAGGAGATGCAAATCGACTCTGCTGAGGCATTTGCTGCAAGTTGGGATCCCTTTAGAGTACTGAGACGTACATTCTGTAGCCGGTTTGTGTCTGTGAGTGCGTGACTGCGAACACACTGCGTGTAGAAAGGTCTTCAGCAAAAAAAGAGCATCATTTGCAGGGTCAGGTCTTTTAAGGGAATGGCTCTGGGAACCGGCTGCCTCGGGACGGTAGCGTGGTGACATCCTCCCTTTGTTCTCAGGTCCTGGACGCCTCCACGCTCAGCTACAGCACGCGGGTCAAATGGTTCATCATCTGCTTCGTTTCCGGGATCCTGTGTTCCATACTTGTGAGTTTCACTTCCATCTTTCCTGTTTCTTTTTTTTTTTTTTCCTTCATTCACTTAACCCTGTGGTTAGTCTCCTCCCTGGCTGCTGGGATGAGTATTTCACTGGCATTAAAATGAAGGAGTGCTTCTTTCCTTTATATAGGATAGGTTTTCCCATAATGCAGTTGTTTAAGTCTGAAACATTTGTGTGGTTAGTGTTTGTTGTCAATGCTGTTACTTTGACCTCAATAGTGTAAGGAATTTAAGCCAGATATACATATTTTAATTAAAAATGATTAAATGCCGTAAAAGTATAGTTTCTCAAAAGTTCCTCATCCCAGTTTGGAATGACGAAATACTAATGCTGTGCCCGCCCTGACATTAACGCTGTAACGTCCTGTGGCAGTTTGGAGGGGGAGAGGGTTCTGATGAAATGCCCTGCCCTTCGAAATGTGGGCCTGTTTAAAACTCTGCAGTTCATCTGCACCGGAGGACTGCGCAGCTGATGCAGCTCACACTGTTAGGTCACAGGCACCAGCCAACCAGAAGGGAGCGTGACGGATAATGTGCGCATCAGCTGGTGCCTTTCTATGCCTTTGAGTGCCTTTTAAAGCACACAAGCACAAATACGTACTGAATTTCCCTCTCTAGCCTAACTGTGATCCTTTCTTTCACTTTCAGTTGTCTTCAACGTGGTGTGTATATGTGTGTCTGTGTCCATTCTGTGTCTGATTGAGACACAGAAGGACTCAGACTGTGGTTCGATTTCAGTATTACACTCATTCAGTATTGCACACACAACAACAGTTGCAAATGGAGGAAGTGTCTGAACAAGAAAATCTTTAAAATTTTGATGAGTCTCATGTTGTGAGTCAGAAGAGAATTTGCATGTTTTGAATTTTTCTTACTCTGTTACTCTGAAACACTGCTGCCTGTCTCTGTTCCTTGCCTTATATTTTGCTTTCTCTCTCCCTCTCTCTCTCCCTCCCTCCCTCCCTTCCCCCCACACCATATTTTACTTTGCTCAGTGTGAACTAGGCTGATAGCAGCGATATGGAGGTCACAAACTGACATTTGTCACTGTGGCAGATAAACCACTTTGGACGCCACAGTTGAGCTGAAATAGACTAAGCGTGAGGCAGACCTGGGCGTGCCAGAGCAGGCAGCTTTCGAGCAGCCAGTTGTTTAAATGCTGTCCCCATTAAAATGAGTAAGCACATTCACAGAGATTCAGAAACCTCTTATTTACATACGTCACAGCGGTTTTTAACGTTTAACCATTTCTGAGTCAGCCTTTTATTCCATAACCCAAATTTTTGGCTGGACCTACCCTATAAACGCGACTTTCTGTGACTGAGTGACTGAGTGATGAAGTTACACCATTGGTCGGCCGGATGAAGTGTGTTAGGTCCAGCCATATACTAGGTTTTGACCTGGTCTTGTTTACTTTTCTTTTTTCAAGAACACCACTCCAGACATTTATTCAAGCCAAACACTGTACCTTACTTCTAAAAAACATAAATCTTTAAATTTGAGTGAAAATGAGGATTCCTAATCTGCTCAGATATATATAATTATAATAAAACAAATTTTGGCATGAGTAATTTAGAATTTTAATCTGAACTCCTTGTCCCATGGGTTTAACCCTCCTATTATGCTTGGGGTCAATTTGACCCCATTCAATGTTTACTGTCTCTAAAATATGGTTACCATACTTTTTTCAGCTAGATATTTTATGACTTTTCCTAACTTTATGGGAAAAACATGGCAAACATGAAATTAACTGAAAAAATTATTTTCAATGGCCTGTACACATTATTATTACTATTGTTATATAAAACCATCATTTTGATCTTGTTTTTGTTGTGTTGGCTGAGGGCACTTTCACATTCATTTGTGTGTGTGTGTGTGTGTGTGAGAGAGAGAGAGAGCATGCGTGTGTGCGTATGTGCGTGTGTGTGTGTGTGGAGACGAGATAGTTCCCACAAGATCTCTGATCATTCTTGCAACATGGGGGCGGGGGCAAACTTATAATAAGGGCTGCACACAGAGCCCTCTAAACAATTTCTCTTTGCATTTGTGCCTCAACTAAAGATTTTGAAAATGACCACCAGACAGAGGCGTATATTTTCTGCCACTGAGGTTCTGTCACAGATCTTAGAGGGTGAAAGTGATTTAGATGAGGATATGTCTGAGGCTGAGGATAATATTGAGGAGGACCCTGATTATGTGGCATCCTCCTCTAATGATGAGAGTGAAGCCTTTGAGATACCACATTCTGACCCTCTTGTTGTTTCTCAACCACCAATAAACCATCCTGTCATCTCTCAACCACCAAAAGATCCTCCTGTCATCTCTCAACCACCAAAAGATCCTCCTGTCATCTTTCAACCACCAAGAAACCCTCCTGTCATCTCTCAACCACCAAGAAACCTTCCTGTCGCCTCTCAACCACCAACAAACCCTCCTGTCATCTCTCAACCACCAAGAACTGACATCCAAAAATGGAGAACTACTATGGTCCGGATCCCCAGTTGAAAGACAGGGTAGACTTAGTGCTGCTAATGTCATCAAAATGGTTCCAGGCCCTACCAGATATGCTAGCAGTCATGTACAAGACATAAAGTCTGCATTTGAACTTTTCATAACACCATCAATGCAAAAGGATATTCTTGAGATGACAAACTTAGAGAGGAGGCGTGTGTATGGTGACAATTGGAAAGAGCTGGATGTGACCCACTAGCAATCCTATATTGGGTTGCTTATTTTGCCAGGAGTGTACAAGTCAAAAGGTGAAGCAACAGCAAGCCTTTGGAATGCTGACACTGGTAGGGCAATTTTTCCAGCCACTGGAGACATTTCATGTTTTCTCCCACATTATACGCTTTGATGACAGGGAAACAAGGCAGGGTCAACAGGAGCATGACAAACTTGCACCTATCTCGTCTGAATGAAGAATTGATGCCCACGGGTACCTAGTTGAGCTGTTATGTTCATTTTTTTATCAAAACTCAATTCTTGTGTCTAATTTACTTTTTATTGGTGTTTCTTCATTATTGAATAACTGTCTTGTGTTACTTATTGATGTTCTAAAGTGTTTTCTGAACCTAAACAAACATTTGAAATGTTTGACATTTTTTATATTTTTTTCTGGGGTCAAATTGACCCCAAACATAAAATATTACTATGCTTGATAATAAAAGGTGTGTTTCTTTCCAAATGTTATTTTTCTTTTGTAATGAGCACTTAATACCAACATAAAGCCCTGCAAACACCAAAACATACTTTGTTTTCCATTTTAGGTCAATGAATGAGATTGTACAGTCATTTGCATATTTCGCAATGGTCATATAAAATCAATACTTGATGTATAAGGGGAGGATGGGGGGAGTCATGTTTTATTTACTGGGCTATTAAGATGGTCAGTAGAAAGGCCTAAAGTAGCTGAGAGAGAAACTTGGGTAACACTTTCAGTTACAATTATTTTCTGCAGGTTTATATTGCTGTGGTCAAATTGACCCCAAACATAGAAGTTGTTAGTTAATTTGAACATAATAGGACGGTTATGGAAGGATGTGTTGCATGTTGTAATAGTTCACCACCACTAGGTGTCACCTTTTGATTTAGAGGAGCTTACATTTGAGTGTTGCAGGGTTGGTATCAAAACCAAGGGTTGAAATTACATTCTGGCTCATGTCATGAGGTGAACATGAAGTGTACAGCACAGAGAAAGTGTTTGGTTCACATTTGATAAATTAAGAGTAAGTAAATAATACGTGTAGATACAGTTTTGAACTGCTGAAATCATAATGCTCCAGTGTGGTGTATCCAGCCAAAGGACCAGTTTTCAGTGCAGTGATGTCCCCCTGCAGTTAACATAAAATCCTGACTCACACAGTAATTCACAGGAATTCACAGGTGCTCACCAGCCCATTGCTCAGCAGCGCCCCCCTCTGGTTCGGCATTAGCCTGCGATCTCGTTGCACCTTCTGCTCCGTTAGCGCAGCCTTCAGTGACCACGTAACTCAGCTGCACCACGGAGTGGTGAATAAGCAGCAGCCTGGCGGCGTGCTGGCATGGAGTGAGGGCATTGCAGCTATGGGGCAGGCCTATAATTATGATTTGGCACTCTGCCTTTTTGGAGAAATAAAAAGATGACACTCTGATAATGGTGTGGAGAGATTCTGTGAGAATCCTGGTGCCCTATAGAGAAATATAACACTGGGCCCCTTTAAGAACATATATCGGTGCTGGTGATAATCCTCCGTATAAATCTATTTTTGGGTCCCGTCCAGCACGGGGGCCCCTGAATTATTAGCACTTTTCAGCACACGCTGTTCCCGATGGTGTGTGGACACTACTGTCGCCTGTAGCTGCTGATAAAGCGCGCCGGTGCGATGGCTGTCTTTGAGAATGGGCCTCTATTTCTCATCGTGGTGAATTGCGCTTTGTTTGTGTTTAACCGAAACAGGGGACAGCGTTGCTCTTCCTGCCCAAAGGCACCCAGCTGTTTGCAGTATTCTACACCTTGGGGAACCTTGCAGCCTTGTCCAGGTAAGGATGCGCACCGGCCTGCGTTGTGCATCTCTGTCAGAATGATTCATTACCTCAGAGAGAGAGAGAGAGAGAGAGAGAGAGAATGTGTAAGTGTTTGTGTAAGTGTATGTGTGATTCTGTGAATGAGTGTGTGCATGTGTGAGTGTTTGTGTGAGTGAGTGAGTGTGTGAATGAAACTGTGAATGAGTGCGTGAGTGTGTGTGTATTTGCACATTTTTTGCAGATACAGCAGTAGAAAGACCTAAGATTGAAATAGTTGTTTCTGGCCCCGTGTTTGTGTAGGGCTACGTTTTATGTTCAAAGCCTAAGCGGTAGCAACGGGAAACAGCCCATTCCTGAGCCCATTAATGAGGGGGGGGGGGGCTGGGGGGGGGGGCCATCACATTCCTGTTAGCGGCTCGCTGATGGGAACCGATCATCGCATTTTTGCTGTGCGGAACAAAGTCTTTTTCGGGGGGGTGTAGATCAGGCAGTGATTAACCTCGCTCGGCAACCCTTCCCCCCCCACTACGGGACGCGTGAAGCTCCGCTCCTCCATCGCCCGGTAACGGGCCTCGGTGACGCCGCACCTTCCGGAGCGTGTGAGGTCATCGTGCCCTCCCCACATTCCTGGTGACATTTTGTTAATGTTAAATGGTTCGGGCCCACTCTTCTGGAACATCACTTGCTAAAATGGTTCCGGGTAAAGTTAATCATTTTAAAATGTGCTTTTGCTTTGGTTACATAACCTGGCTCTTTAAAAAAAATTTCATTTATTCTTTTTTTTTTTTCGTTTTGTCCTTTTTTTTCTTTTTGCCAACAAATGACATTGTCAACGCATCAAATTCACTATCCCACCTTTCTCATCCCTTGTGTGAGACCGAGTGGGGAAAAGACGCACTCTGGAGCTTTTGGGAGAATTTAAAATGAACAGACATGGCAGGCTGAGAACGAGCCAGGCGTGTAGGATCCTCTTGCGGACGTGGCGCTGCAGTCTCCTGTGCTGAAAGATCAGCTGGTAGCTCGTTGGTTTTGGTGGTCCGTCCTCACGTGTAAGCGCCCTCAGTGCCTCCGCCTGTGGCAGGGGCTGAGGTGCTGCCGCCGCCGCCGCGGTCGACCAACCTCATCCGGCAGAGTCACAGCAGGCTGCGTACAGTCAGCCGCGCATGCCGGAAACAGCTAGCGCAGCCTCAGTTTAGACGGTTACACGCCTGAACAGAGAGACCGTGCTTGTGAGATATTCAAAGCGGCTGCTTGTGAACCGTAGGACCGCGCTCCAGCTCCTGTATCTAATGAGACGGGTGTGCTTCTGCACTCACCTGGAAACACACCGCTCATTAAGAATGGTTTTTATGATATTATGAGCATAGCATTGCACTATTTATGCTAGCCTCCTTTCAGTCAGTCCTGAACAACAATCCAGCAGTCCAAAGAAACATAATTGACAACGTACAAAAAAAAATCCCAAAAACTAAGAATTTTACTTGTTAACTTCATGTTAATTACCCATACCCTTCACCACCCCTATTTAAATTTCTGCAGAAGGGAACACAGAAAACACCCCATACCCTAAAATTTCCAACAAAAAAACCTCCAGATAGACAGCTAGATTGCATTTCGATTTAAATCAGAGGTAGACAGGTTGATAAGTGGATGTGTGTACTTGGATTCGAAGATGCAGCTGGCTGGCTCTCTGACCGCAAGTGTCAGAAAATTTAGTTTCCCTGTGATCCAAGATCCGATTTGAATAGCGGGAAACTCAGTCTTCTCCCCGTAAATGTGACCATTATGGCTTTTTCCTGTCTGGGATACATGACAGCAGTCGAGCGCGTAACCGGTATCAGCACATGCACCCCCGTACACGTGCGAGGTCCAGCGTGTGCCTGGCGTGTGTAAAGCCTTTAGCGGTAAAACAGGGCTTCACCTCAAACCCGTGTGAGAAGCCGCGCGAGGCTCACGCTCTCAGCCAGACAAATTCCCTCATCCCTTCTGATCAGTATCTCGTCTTCATCCTTGGGTTTCACATTCTGTCTGTCTGTTTTGTACTGCAAGGTCGCTTCCGAGCGCAGCAGGACTCCTCTGCTTTGTGTGCCGTGTCGCGGTTCACCTTGCGTGTTTCCCCGATGCCGAGGACGTCGGACCTGTTTGATGACTGTGGAGGGCTTTATGGGTTATGAAAGGCTGTTGCGCTCAGGGCCCTGTGGTGATGACGTGCTTACGTGCTGAAGCAAATGCCATTGTGCAAGGTGACTTTTTTTTCTTTTTTTTTAGATCATTCAGCTGGTATTTAGGTCCTGTTTAGTATACACACACACACATAAAAAGTCTACCTTTGCCATAGTAGAATGCCTAATGTTGAGAGAGGGCACTCATAGCAAAACAGTTCCTCAAATTACAAACATCACAACCACACAAGTCAGTCGTACAGGCCACGCAGTATCAGGGGAGGTCATTCTAAAAAGGAAAACGTACCGAAGTGAAAGTACAGGGCAACTGAAAGCATCTACTGCCGCAAGTGAAAGCGTTCAACAGTGAACTCACTCGAAATGTGACAGTGGTGCAGATCACTGAGCACAGGAATGCGTTCGGCTAAATGACCTGCTGGAAAGTCACATCTAGCCGCGTTCCACTCGAAGATCCCCCCCGCCCCCCCTCCCATGTGGCCAGTGGTGAACCCGCTGCCTGTTACTGCCTTCGTTTCTCTCCCTGCTGATTCGACCTGCTCAGCTAACACACGCATCCATCATTATTTTAGGGCAGGAGCGGCCAGCCCTGGGGCCTGCTGCCTGCTGCTGGGGCATGCTGCTTTTCATTGCTGCTTGTTAATCATTTGACAGTTATTTGATGAATTAAAGCAATTGAGCACACGGTGAAGAAACCTTCCCTGTTTTGTTGGGGGGTAAATTCGGTGCTGACGTTCTGACTCTGTCCCCTGATAGGCCGGTCCGGGGTTGGCCCGTCCCGTGCCGGTGTTCCCACATCACCGTGCCCTCTCAGGAGTGTTGTGAGGACATAAATTGGTGGCTGTGCACGAGTGAGAGAGTTTTGTTTTGAATGCTTCCTGATAAATCTGCTGAGGGGATTTTGAGTTTTCCCAGAGGACGCTAGAAACCAAGTCCAGTGCTGCCAAGAGGAAGCACAATCATTAACTGCAATTTTTAACGAAACCCGCAAGAAAGATGTCTTTGTGATTTACTGGTGCCTTCTCAAATGCGCTTTTCCTGGTCAGCTGGTTTACAGGACTGATCTGCTGTCACTAGGTCAGACGGCGGATGTTGTTGCTGTTGTCGTTAATGGGGCAGCAGGTGGGGTCATGTTTTAGGGTCTCTAGGCCAAAGCTGTTCGCTGGTGTGACCAGCACAGGTGTGTTTGGAAAGCTGTTAAAAACCCCTTAAGCAAACTGTTCCAATTGTCCTGTCAAATCTGCCTGGCAACACACTGTCACTCAGGTTTGTCTGCATGGTTTCAATGGCAGTTTCAACTCTCTTGCTTTTATTTATTACAGTACTTGATTGTACCTTCTGGGCTTTCTTTGTTTCTTTACTGGGAGGGGGTGCGAGGGGGTGCGAGAGGGTAATCATCCTGGCTTCACATGGCCACCCTGAACATTGCTTTCTGGGCATAACATATTATTGTATCAAATGCTGCATTGTAATATGATGGTGATACGAAACATGTCCTTGTGTCGTGTATTGCAAAATTGAATTACAGTACCACGTGACAGAGATTAAAATCATCTTGTGAGTAAATCCAGCCCCGAAAAAAAAATTCTGTTCTAACAAAATAAAAAAAAAGTGAAATTAAATAAGTGGTGTAAGAACAGCGGTAACTGCAGTTCTTGTCTTGTGAGTTTTCTCCCCTCATGTCTCGTGTCGTGGTGTCACGTGCACCTGCCCGTGCACGTGCGTGTGACTCGTGCGTGTGACTCGTGCGCGTCCCCTGGCTGTGACTCTGGACTTTACTTCCTGTCTCCCCACAGCACCTGCTTCCTGATGGGACCCCTGAAGCAGCTGAAGCGCATGTTCGAGCCCACCAGACTGCTCGCCACCTGTGTGATGCTGGTAATGGCGGCTCCTCCGCGTCTCAGACTGCTTCGCGGCCGTCCTCTTTATCCTCAGCTCGTTTTCGCCCTGATTTCCCCCCCCCCCCCCCCCCCCTTTTTTTTTCCCTCCCAATCTGGAACGCCCCATTTTATTTGAAAGCAGGTCTCATGGCCACCGTCTTCTCCATCGGTTCAAGGGAGTGCAGACAAGCCATTGCTCTCTGCCAAAAGTATCCCGCCGTCTGCTGGTTCTTTTCACTCCACTGTTCTCCAGTTGAGTTTGCACAGTCGTTGAGTCGCTTGTGTGCAAAGAGGCGTGGTCGTCCTGCCGACTGAACCAGTCTCTCATTGGGAGGCACTGCGACCAATTATATGTGACCCTCAGTCAACACTGGCACTGTTTGGATTTGATACCAGACTACATGGCCTAGTCATGTTCTTATACTTTTAATATATATACCTTATTATATACATATACATACTGGAATAATGTAGGATTCCCAAGCTTGAGATGTTGTTGGATGTCTTACCTCTAGGTTCTAATTGCACCTTTAACTTTTTTTTTTTTAAAAGACAGAAACCTAGTTTTGAGCACCCAAAGTGTCTTGTTAGACTTCAGCATGTACCAGTCACCCATTTATGGCCATTCTCATTGCTTACATCCCAAGCCTTTAAAGTGGTTTATCATTTCAGAAATGTTTACTTCCCTCTGAGATAAATTAGATTTATTGGCTACTCTTTAGAGAACAGGTGTGTATCAAAGCACTTTTATCACAGATCATTTTGAATGGATGGCAGTTGGGCCTAAGACTGGCTTGCATTCCGAATAGCCAAAGTGCATTCTGTTCTTCCAAGAGCCCTAATGGCGGGCTGGCTTCCTAACATGGCCAGTTTCAAGTAGAGATTTGAAACTTATTAAGACTACCTCTATAGAACATAGACCATTCAGGGCTCCAGTGATACTGGTAAATGGTAAATGGACTGCATTTATATAGCGCTTTTATCCAAAGCGCTTTACAATTGATGCCTCTCATTCGCCAGAGCAGTTAGCAGTTAGGTGGTTAGGGGGTTAGGTGTCTTGCTCAAGGACACTTCGACATGCCCAGGGCGGGGTTTGAACCGGCAACCCTCCGACTGCCAGACAATCGGTCTTACCTCCTGAGCTACTGGTCGATCTATTCTGTGAAAGTGTCCGATGAGTGCATGCCTGTCTTCATCTTTTGCTCTAAATAATTCAGCTGTGAATAGAATGCCTGTAACCTGCCTAACATGTAGATTATCACCCTAATTAGACTGTGCTTTTTCCCTTCTTAGCTCTGCTTCATATTGACCTTGTGTTCAGTCTTTTGGGTAAGACTTGTTTATTAATGTATTTGTTTGATTTAAAAAAAGTATGCTTATGTATATAAAAAAAAGGATGCATTGACAAATAACAGCCTAGTTCTCATTCTTCAGATTTTGGAATGGTCTAACTGGCCCAAGTTAGCTGACCTAAATGTGACACGCTAACAAAATTGTTTTTTATGTTTTGTAAATGGCATGAAGTGTACTGGTGAATGAAGCATTGTTTTCTATATGTTCTCCTCGTAGTGGCATAAGAAGGGGCTGGCCATTGTCTTCTGCATACTCCAGTTCTTGGCGATGACGTGGTAAGCCTTCTTTAGCCTGTCTCACCGCTTTTTCAGTCTCCTTCATGAAGTAGGTGTTAGAAGTAGTCGTGAGGTCATTGTCTTTGCAGTGACTTGGCGTTTTATTTACTTTGATTTATATGCATACTCATACACACGCACAGGGTTTTACGTTTTTGCTGGTGCTGATCATAAAGAGCGCCCATTTTATACCCGTTTATAAACCCACGGCAGGTGAGACTTCATTTGTAATGAGGGCAGTGGAATTCTGGGGGGGGGAACGGCTGGCCGTGTGTCCAGTGTCTGTGATGTCAGAGGCGATGATGACAGGGCCCGCCTCCAGGCGACTGGCGTGCGTCCTGAGGGGACGGAAGGGGAGGAGCTGAGAGGCGGGTTGGCGAGGTCACTTCCTGGACGCCTTCCCTCCCCTCACCTCGTGCTGCAGGGGTTAGGCGTGTCGCGGTGCCGGTGCTAAGTCATGCAGGGTGGATCATGGAGCCCGATCTCCCGCTGACCTGCTCTGGGCCTGTCCCGCGCGAAACCCCGGCTCTCCCAGGCACGTGCCAAATCCTGTTTGGAGTGAAAGCCTTTAAGACGGATGCCGCGTGCGTTCAGCGTGCGAGGGCTCCCTCTTCCTTTTATGGAGCCTGGCGTGTCATTTCCCCTCAGCCCCTGGAACGGGGGGGGGGGTTGTAGAGCGAAGGAGAGGCGTGAGCTTTCGGATCAGGGTTCGCGTTTTCAGTTCTCTGCACAGGAGTCCTGGAACATCCCGGCTGTATCTGAGAACACTTCGATGGGTTTCTGAGTAGCTCTGCTGGTAAAGCACAGCCCCCTGAGCACGGTCTTGGCCCTGTCACCATAAACGTGTTCGTCTCTGTGCATGTACTGCGACTGTAAATTGTGCCCGTAGGCCAACATATAATTGAAAGTGGCACTTTCTAGAGAGGAAGCCGCGAGAGGGGATGGACTGTACACCTACACCTCTCTGCAGGAAAATCCTACAGCCAGTCCTCTGAAACGGCTCAGCTGAAACCAGGCTCAGAAAAATGGCGGGTTTATGCTTGATGTAAGAGAGTCATATGGGTTCTTTGAGAGTGAAATTGAGGAGAAACCCCCCCCCCCCCCAGGCCTGAGGACAACAGGACAGTGGTCTTGAAAAGCAGCCCTTGAGACCGGTGTGGCTCCGGGCTTCATTGTGTGACGTTCCCTCATGAGGCGCACGCTAGCCGACGTCCGCGCGCCAGACGACATCTGCTGCGGTCCCAGCCTGGCGCAGAGAGCGTGGGGACATGCCCGCGCAGTCACCCGAGGAGATCTCCGGGGTCGCCACGGTTACGGCGCATCCCCCCCCCTTCCGCAGTGCGCGGGGGCAGATGGGTCTTACCGCCATTAACGAGCTGAATGCAGGGCCTGGAGGCGAAGAGCTAATCTCATCATCTGCCGTACGCGTCATCCTCCCACCCCCCCCCCCCCCCACCCCCCCCACCCCCGCCCCACCCACCCAGATGCACGCAGCAGTGACCAGGTGTGTGTCGTCAAGATGGATTAGTCAGCGCGTGATTAGTCACTTAAAAGCGTGTGCGTGTGAGTGTGCGCGTGCGTGTGCATGTATGTGTGCGTGTGTGAGAGACAGTGAGACAGGGAGAGGTCAGGGATATACATAGAGAATCTCGCTCATCCCTTCCTTAGATTGTATAAAAGTAAGTAAAAGCAAACGAGCGTCCTGCTTTGTTTGCTTGCTGATTTACTGGGTCAGCTGAGCTGCTTATCCTGTTGGCCTGTAGGTTCACCCTTCCGTTCTCAGACCCAGTGACACTGCCCTGTCAGTGGGGCAGCAGTTCATGCAGAGTCCATGTAAAAGTGGAAACCATTTAAACCCTCTCTGGGGTTCAAACCCATTGCAGGTGCGTAGGGCCCTATCCAAAGCTCTCCCTGGCTCATTACCACGGTTACCAAATCTGGCATGAAAGTGATGTTATTGGGACGCTATCAAAGCACGATGTACCATTGGCCGGGCTCAGCGATCAGCGTTGTGTGCGTGAGTGTGTGCGTGCATGAAGGGTATATGTGAACGTAAGAGGGGCAGCCAGCACATGCCTAGCCACATGCCGCAATTACCCATAAATCACCAGGTCCAGTGCAGCCGCCCGTGTCATCGCCATTATTTCTAGTTGGAACATTCACTTCCTCCTTCGCTACTGACTCAGTCTGTGGGCCTTGCATTGCTCACGTCTGACCGGCATCGTCATGGCAACCGCCTCCAGCCCAAGCCAGTACGCTCCGGCGTTTGGCTGCTTCCCGGAACGCTGCCCCTTCTGTTTGACCCCGTGCCACTCTGTTCTAGACAGGAAGTGGGGTGACTTTCTCCTCCAAGCTTGCTGTGGAAAGACTCCTCCTGGTCTCTGTTGTCTTTCAGAAATGTCTCTGTTTTTTAAATTACATTTTTAATTGTTAATTTAGTTTCTCTCATTCACATGTACTTTTTTTGTGTTCTTTATTCCTCTAAAGGACACACAGTTTACATGGTGCCTTGCTGAGGGTTAATGGGAAAACTCTTTGTTGGCCAGAATAGTCTTTCAAAATGACTCATTGCTTCTAAAAACAGTCATTTTAAGCATTGTTCCTCTTCCTTTTGTATTAAATTTCATATAATGGTTTCTTCAGAAAAAAAGAAAACACAGACTATCTCTCAGATCTGGTCATTCGATGCCCATTTAACCTATTCTAAGGTGATTTATGTCCACTGTAGGAAATTCTAATTTAGACAGATGAATATCAAAACTGAACAATGTAATCCATGAATAATGTGTTGTTGTCATGAACTGAAATAACACGGACCCAAATTTAAATGTACAGGGAGCATCAGAGGCGCTATAAAAAGGAACCCGAGCGTGGCATCTGATTGATGCTGTCAGATTGATTTGACTTTCTTTTCACCCTGAAACAAACAATGACACATTTTTTTTTGCCCTTCTGATTGTTCTCTTTTATGTAATAATAGGGCCGTCATTAAATGATTATGTAAGATTCATTTTGCATTAATGCTGGGCCCAGATTATTCTCCCACCGCTGGGTTTACGCGCTTGCCTGGCCCCCCCTCTGACGCTCATCTGTGACGTTTAACTGGATTTTAGGCTCTAATTCTGGGTATATTCCCCCCCCCCCCCCCCCCCCCCCCCCCCCCCTTTGATCCGGCTCCTGTCCCGTTCGGCTCGTGGGGGAAGTTATGCACCTTTTCTCCCTGTCCCCTGATTATAGGGGGCTGGTAATCTGGTTAAGTAAGAAGAGAAAATGGCTTTGGTTTATTTCCCCTCCCTGCACGCGAAATAATTGCCTCTTGTCTTTTCTCCTCGTAGAGGTCGGTGGGGTTGTGTTTAATGCCTTCTTACCTCTCTCTCCTCCCCCTTTTCTCTCTCACAGGTACAGCATCTCCTACATTCCGTTCGCCAGGTAAGGACTCCCGTAGGCGTCCTCGTTTGTCCTCGGGTGTGAAGGACACCCTGTCCTTGGGCACTTTGTTCAGCATCGATTTGTCCATTATCACCACAGGCCACCCAAACATCATCCACATCAGCGGATGGCGCTGGCCTTCTGTGTTTGACTGGGCATTCTGGGAAACGTTTGAGTCTGGTGTATTTGTGTGTCTCTGCTGTCCTTTTATCCATTATTGGTCAGATTGCATTACATTACATTACATTACATTACATTACATTTATTTGGCAGACGCTTTTATCCAAAGTGACGTACAATAAGTGCATAGCAGAAGTCATTGGAACAACTGCAAACACAGGTCCGATAAGGTACAATACGCATTTTGTACAGTTGGTCTGTGAGGAACAAACTCCTCTGCATGCCCTCCCCTAGAAAGTTCACTCACAAAGTACTGCATTGCTGCTCTGCCTCCTGTGTGCCCTTAGATCGCTGAACTTGTTCACGCTGTAGGCAGATCTGAGTGCACAGATCAGAAGGAGCCACAGGCTCTGTTTAAGGAAATGGTGTCCGGTGAAGAATTCAATGGCAGTTGAACAAAATTGATATTTTAATGGCATTTTGTGTCCTGCCCTTGACCTTATGTCAGTCTCTGGGCCTCCCCCACTCTTCACACCATGTCCATACATTCAGTAACATTCACATACACATGCATGCACACACACACACGCGCGCCAACACAGATGCATGTGTTCTCTCTCATCTGCAGACTCTCATCTAACACAATTTCTCTGTTGTAATGATGTGCACACAGATGCACATGCTCCCACGTATGGTTATACACACACCATCTCTCTTTCTCTCTCTCGCTCTCTCTCTCTCTTTCTGTCCCTCCCCCCTCCCTTACACACACACACACACGCACACACATGTGGGCCGATGTGTGGGGGGTGGGGCGCTCCCTGAATGAAAACATGTTTTTATTTAGGGCTTGCATTCTCCGCCCATATGGTGTTAAATCCGGGCGGGGGTCACGCCGGACTCCCGGTGCCCCCCAAATGGCCTCTTGTTTATTTTTGGACTCCCTGGCTGGATTGTTTATAGCGACTTATGCAGCTTACCTGCAGCAAATAAGAAACAAATGGCCGTTAAACATTTGTTTGAATGCACACACACACAGCATGGGTCCTTCAATTCATTTTTTTATTTGCTTTCCTTTTGGTCTGTTGGTAATTATTTTTTTTGCACCAGATTGAGGTGTTTATTTCAGTTTGAGCTAAAGGTGTATTTACTTAAGGACATGAGAAACACAGCTAATCACATACTGTAGCTGTAGATACTCCTTACAAGACCAATGGATTACGAATCCTTGGTATGTTCTGTTAAATCCATGATCTGGGGTTTTTTTTTTTGTTCAGTTTTTCCACCTTTCAGGAAGCATATTTGGGTGTGTCCAAAGGCCACAGGCTGATATTGGGCAGGGGGGGCACAGGGGGAGGGGTTACGCTGTTCTTCTCGCCGCCCCCCCCCCCCCCCGCGCACTGTTGGAATGCGAGCGCCATGCTGTCGGTGTGTCCATTCCCATAACTCCTCCCCCATATGCTGAGACACTACACACGCACACACACACACACACACACACACACGCTCGCAGGCGTCTCCGTAATCCACCCAGAAAGCTCAGGAGTCCACCCCCAGCCCTTCCCCCCCTCCCCCCTCCCCCCTCCCCTCATGTTGCTACCCCGAGGGAAGAACAGGCAGAGGAGGGGAGAGAGGGCGGGTAGACTGAGATTGGCCTTTAGACCTTGTGTCTAACTTGCTAGCGTGGCTGCAGTGCTGATGTTTTTCTGATCATTCCTCATCTGAGCACGAGTCTTTGTTGTTGATTTTTTTTTCCATCCCCTCCCTGTCTGGTAGAACAGAGGCGTGTTTTGCTCGTGCTGAAATGTGCGAGGCTGTCACTGTATGAGGTCGTACTCGGTCATGGATTAAATGCACTCTACCTCAGCCAAATGGTATTTTTTATTTAGATTGTTTTTTTTTTTTTTTTTTTTTTTAATCAGAGGAAAAATGCATGTTTTGGTCATTCAAATGTTTGGACACTAAACATGCAAGAAAACCAAGCTGTCATTTTAAAATACTGCTAGTTCTTGCAAAAGAGTCTTCGAGGCCATATTAAATGGCTAAAGCTGATCTCTTTAAATACACTATGATACCTCAACATGGTTCACCTCATTCTCAGTGTAGCGTTTCTCTGCCCTTTTGGAAACCTGCTGCTGCATCGTTTTATTTCAATTTTTAAATGTATGTATGTATGTATATATATATATATATATATATATAGAATGGTAGTTATAGGAACCATTGCCTTCTCATGTCCTCTCTAAATCATGATCTATTGATTGTGCTTTTTTTATGTTGATCACTATAAAAACAGTCTGACCTCAATCTAGTGTTCACTAAAAAGATAAAGGACGATGGTTGATGAGGATTTGGGTTGTTAGAGGTGGAAGGAGTGCTCGCATTGTGAGGCCGAGCGTAGAACTACACATCCCAGGTATCTCTGGGAGAGAGTCACCAGCCTTTTCAGCCACCCACACTTCAGGGTCTTTGTTACGGCTCTCTCTCCCCCTCCTTTCTGGCGTTTCTAACCTTGACTGATTTCACGCCTCCTATCGCCGTGAATTTTGAGCGAGGGATGCGGCGTCTGCATAGCAACACGGAGAGACGAGAGAGAGGGTGAGCGCGAAAGAGAGGAGAGGGAGGCGGAGAAGGCAGCCGCCAGTGTGACCTTGTTCCGCTGTTGCTGTGGTGATTGCTGATGTTGCATCATCCAGACGGCGCATACCTGAAGGGGCGGCGCGGCTGTATGTGTGTGTGTGTGTGTCTGTGTGTGTGTGTAAGGGGGTGGGGGGGGGGCATTCATCCATCTGAGCATGTGCGATTTTCCCGCCAAAACGTTGATAAATATTCATGAGCTATGCCCCTGCCGCCACAACAAAGGAGCACTGTACCCGGAGTGCTTACTGTATAAATGGAATATGGCCTTGTGTGGGGAGGATGGAAAAAAATGTCTTGGTGTGAAGAACATTTTAAATCATTTCATGTGTTCAGTGTGCTTTTCCTTTCTGATCATTTTACAATTGACACTTAGTTTTGACATGTGACACTTAGACAATAGTTTAATTATGATGAAAATGAAAAGCAGTTCCACTCTGAGGACTGTTGGAATTTTGTCCTCACTTTATGAGAATATTTCCCTGAAATTTTGTTTCTTTTTTTTCTCTAGGGATGCTGTGATGAAGTGCTTCACTTCATGTCTGAATTAAATCACTTTACTCCAACAAATCATGTGAAGACTGGTCCCAGTTTGCAAAAAGAAAAAAAAAAGACAGTAAATATGTAAAATACATTTTTATTTAATTTTTTAAAAATTTTCTGCCCTTAAATTTACTATATGAAAGATACTATTTTGGAGAACAGCCATTATGTAATTATATCAGCAGCTATTAGAGGCTACATATAAGCTGCAAAAAAATGAAATGTTAGTGGATAATTACTTCTTAAATAACTCTTGTTTTTC
The DNA here is from genome assembly GCF_013347855.1 of Anguilla anguilla. Lineage (NCBI taxonomy): Eukaryota > Metazoa > Chordata > Actinopteri > Anguilliformes > Anguillidae > Anguilla > Anguilla anguilla. Next base: position 10,155,101 of record NC_049218.1, read on the forward strand.
TAGTTTGATTCATTTTTGTACTTAACGAGTTTATTTAGCTCATATTGCTTGTTTTAAGGGACATCAAGTACATTTTTATTTTGCCACTGACAGGTAATTTTGCTTATTTTAAATCATGCATATTTTTTCTTTTATTTTGGTTACATTTTTACAGTGTATGAACTAACATTACTGAGCTGTGTACGTGCACAAGCAAAATATTTTTTATGTGAGTTCATTCTTTGGGTGTGAGAGCAGAATGCTTGATGAAAATATTAAAAATGTCTATAGTAATATATCCTGAGACAGAATGACACCATATTCTTGTGAATTTCTTAGCTCGTTTCTGGATTCAGTGTAAAATTGGGAACAAACGACGCTTTTTGTGTCTCATGTCCTCGATAATTCGTGCGTCATAACTACTAACCGTTTTGCACCATGTGAAGACCGTTTATTTTTATAGATATTTTGATCTTCATTCCACATAATAAAGTATTTGTATTGAACTTACGTCTTAGCCTACTGTCGTGTATAATATGTAATGTATGTCGTGTATAAAATGTAATGTAATGTAATGTAATATTACGTGAATTAATTGATGTAGGCCTACACTAATCCTGCAAGGATGCTAAATAATATGTCGATATGGATTCTGTTATGAAACCATAAAATATGTTTGTCTTCTCTGGCTGTCTGGAGGGCACGGGGTGAGTGAAGTAAGACGGATCCTCTCTGTCACGAATTACGTGATTCAGCCGGGGACAGCCATTTTCCTTGTAGAGCATTAGGGCGTATTAAAATCTGTTTATTCAGATGAAGACACAAAGACGAGAAGCAAGTAATGGCATTTTTTATAAACCTTGTGCTTACGCACTGAGCCGTTTTTATATCCCTGTTTGGCCATCATTAATCAAATTTGTTGGCCATTTGTTCGTCCGACAGCTGGTCTGAAGATCTAGTGCAGTTTTTTTGCTGTGTGGAAGTGACACGCTCCTAATGACCTGCACTGGTTTGCGCAAGCGGTCCGCCCAGCTATTTTACGTCTATTTGAGTAGTGGGTGGCGGTTGTGATGCAGCGGTTGCTATGACGATGCAAGAACTCGAGTTATTCTGCCGGTAGTACAGACTGGCACGTGTTCTCCATTACATTGAGGAGGAAGTGGATTTAAGAGTATAGACTTCTTGTTTCCATGTTAGAGATAAATGGGTTTCCCACTTTCCCCGGATTACTGTAATATTAGCATTTACAGTCGAGAAGGGATAATGATCTTGAGCGCCAAATAAAGCACAAATTCCTCCCTTCAAACTGCATCGCCTTTTATTCCTTAACAGATTCCAGTAGCTTAATCCCCTATCATTAAAGGAGGGATTCGCTCAGTTAAGAAGTATTTGCATTGAGTAGTCTACACAGGTCTTCATAAAGCGTTGAAGACCATCCATCCCCACATTCCACTTAATAGAGTAAAAGTGGACATCGGTGTCTAATGCAATTTTTGGGTGTAAATCCGATAACACTCAATGAAGATTATTTTCTCAATGGGTTTTGGTCATCTGAATTGTTACATGTTATAAAGGGCTTTAACTATGGGACATTTCAGTCTGGTAGACATTTTCAAAATAGACATTACAGACTGAGATCATTGTGAAATGTGGTGAGGTGTACCTAGAAAGAGTCTAAATAATCTACATTAAATCATCAAATTAACTGCTAATTTGGTTTTCATTTGGTCATTATCCAGGAAAACAAAGTAGATACATTGAAGTAACCTTACTAAAGTACCAATAGAGACAAAAATGACTAATTAAAATGATGTTTTCCATTGTTTCAGTAAATGTAAATGCTGCAAATGGATAATACATGTTAAAATTGCATGGATGCTGTTTAGGGTTTATCACATGGTAGCCTAACCAGTGTCTTGTCATCATTCAGTGGAAAAAGATTGTTAGTATTAACATTATTTCTGGGTCTCTGCGCACTTGGTTAGTTATTTATCAGTTGTATCTTTTTATAGTTGTGTAGCGCACAGCTGCAAATATGAGCGTTGTAGCTGGACCTGGTTAAAAAGAGTGTAAATAGTGATGTTATTAATGATAATCCAAAAATTGTGGATATTATATTAAAGTTATTTTATTTCATTTTATTTTTTTAATTTAGTACATACCTACGAGTTTTAAGATGGAGGATTTTTACGTCTGGAATTTTACTATATTAATGTTCTTTGGTGACGATCCTTTTTAGGTCATGTGACTTTAATGGAGTTTTGCTTTCAGGGTTCTCATGCGGTTTGGAAATCCTCGAAAGTCCCTACATTTATTTATAATTGTGTATGTGTTCAGAAGTTTTCATTTAGTTAGAAGACATTCTATTATATTTATAATAAAGATGCAATAGTTCTTATCAGCAACCTACTAAAATGAATGGGGATAGTGTTACCACTGACCGTGGCAATTACAATAAGCATTTGTAACAGGGAAAAAATTCAATTGATGCTTGCAAACTCTGGACAGAAATCAAGACAAAGGGGTTTTGATTAAATCTTCAGAGGGCATATGGAAGGCTAGTGTCACTTTAAGAGCAGCTCAGGTCAAATACAATAAATAAAGTGCTCCATTTACAGTACAATTAATATTAATCTGCTATCTGAATTTAATTTTTAAAAATGTATTTAATCATTACATGTGTTATCATAACTATCATTATATGACTATTGTAGTAGTATTTTTGCTTCAATGCAAACGCAAAACATGAAACTGATCTATATACGCATAGTAGTCGTCATTTTTGCTTACAAAAAAAATCTGCGATGTGTGAAAGTACAGAAATGTTTATTTATTCATTCTTTATCGTAACGTCTTTTTTGTTAGGCACATTTGATTTGATCAAGCAATCGAAGCTGTATTTGTGGTAGATTTGTGCTGCGTGGGCTCGTAAAGCGTCCAGTTTTGTCTCGCAGCAGACACAGACTAGAGCTGTTTAGGTAACGTGGCTTTGTTACTGTTGTCTTCAGCCGCGTGCTTTAGAACCATATTTTGGCCACGCCTACCTCCGCCCAGCAAATAAAGCGCAGACAGCAGGCGCGCGGCCACAGCCAGTGCGAAGGGTGTCAGCTCAGGAACGCTTCTGAATCTTTTGCTAAGTTTTCCGGATGATGCCATTGGTACAACACTCGTCGCTATCTTGCCGTATGAACATTTTTCTACAACAGAGTGCCTGACCTGTCTAAACCTACTACAAGATGCCTTTTCCTCCAATTAATCTGCACCAGCGGATCACGTCGCCCGGGAAGGAACTCTTCAGGAAAAAGAAACCCAACATCGTGCCGCCCCAGTCTCTGCTTAGTAGTAAAATGAAAGAAGAGAATGATTCTGAAAAGGAGAAACTATCTACGTCTTGGCCATCGGCGAATCTGAAACAGCTGGGGCGAAAGCCACAACCACAGAAGAGCAAACTTCCCACACACGTAGCACCTGGTACTCTGGGAATGGAGGACAAGAACTCCTGGTTGACGTTACCAAAACCATTGGCAAACTCTTGCGATAGCGTGCCGCGCTCGAGTTCCGGGGAGTCCGCCACGCAGAAGAGCAGCAAGCATTCCTCGCGGAGTTCCCTTGCCAAGGGCGACGGTGTAGAGGAAATCCACTTCTCTCTCAGCCTCACCCCAGAGGCCATTCTCGTCATTCAGAAGCGCAACTTGGAGAAGCAGATGATGGCAAAGCAACAGAAGTGTTGCGCCTCTGCAGACTTTCGGCACCGCCGTGTCTTCCCTTCCAGGCGGGCGCAGGGAGCATCCAAGACGAACGTTCCTGTTGCCAAGTTGGAGAGCCCTGAAGACATTAGCGCCATCGTTAAAATATCGCTGTTAAATGATCAGTATAAATATGACGACGTGGAGTACGAAGAGGAGGACGGTGATGTGGACGAAACAGTCGTGAGGAAATGCAAAGAGTGGCTCAAAGGAGTGGAAAGTGCCGCTGCCTTTGGGAAAGTGGACAAACTGGCCACTCTTCCGCATCTAAAAAGCTGATAACTGAACACTTTTTATTTCCAACGAAAGGCAGGATTACCTACTCAATAAAACAGACCAGGGGACATTGCTCACAAACCAGAAGGTCCGATCTGTAAACACATCTAAGCGCAACGTTTCTTTGTCTGGTGTGAGAACAGTGCTTATGTTTGTCTATCCGTTGTACACAGACATTGCCGTTACTTCGGCTGCTATATGCGCTTTCTTGCACATGGCTGTGTTATTTTCAAGGAGGCGCCTTTATGTTAGGAGTTCCGTGATTGAACATTCCATTGGAATATGAAGAATTAAAACGTGAATCCGGGAAATGTCGAGATCAACAGGAGGAATCCACTTGTAACGTACCTCCCGTAAATGGGGTCCCTTTCTTTGTGCAGCCGAACAAAAGCTGTCAGCGACAGAGGCGACGTTTACGCGCCTTCGGCCAGTCTAACAAATGACTTAGATTTTTATCACTCAGCCATGTAAATGTAGAGTGCGCAGTGGAAAGGGTGTTATATGAACTACAACAATGTATATAAAGTCACGCCATCTTTGTACAGTATTTATTATGCAGGGTAGCGAAGGGTAATTGTTTGCACAAGTGTTTTTGTTATCATTTCCCGTCCTTTTTAAACTGTTTATACGCAATAAAACGTGTGAACAATATGTAAATTGAGTCTATATCTTTGAGTCGTGGTGTCTTAAAAACGCGGGTAATGCGCAAGATGTCTCAGTTGACTGACATCTTTCCGTAAATTCAATAACTTAAATAGGATCCGACAACAAAGGGACTTATAGCTCACCGTCTGTCTAGATTTTGCAAAGTCCGCAATTTAAATAGTTATCGGGACGCATTGGAAAACGTAACAGTTTTGTCGGCACTCCTGTCAAAAATCATGTGTGACTTGGATCTCTTTTGAAACCTTATTCTCTCTAAGGAGAGCTTAGCCGTTTGTGTTCTTGTTAGTAAGCTAAACCGCTTACACCTCGACCTAATAAGGTTTGCTTGGGACTCGTAGCTGTAGCAACATTTCTCCTGCAGGCAATGAATGGCGTTGACACATAACAGTGATTGATTGGCAAGCCATAGCATTAAGTTAACAATAAACGTAAATTAGGCTATTTCAGTAAAGCTATATGATTTTCCCCATCAGTCGCTTGCCTTTTCTGTGTCAACATAGAACCAATGGGCACCCTGAATTGTATCAATTATTCCTTGAATATTTTAAAGCAGGGAATGTTGTGGGTTAAATTTTCAGAAGGAAATCAAATAAAGGATACGATGAATGTAGGTCCAGTTACCCGTTGGTTTTTGTGGAATATGCACGATAACAATAATATTTTTGTCAAGGAAACATACATAGCCTGGCTAAGATTGTGAAAGGAATGCAGAAACACTAGGCCTATATGTCCTGCACCCTCCGGTCAAGGGATGATTTGGCCCGGTTCCAAGACTTGAGGAAAATGAGAACTGTTCCAAGTGGGAGGAACTAATTTGAGAGTGGACCTGTTCTCACCATGGCAACTAGACGTAAACACAGAGAGCTGTAGGACAAATTTCGATTTGTACATACAGTTCTGCCCTTTGGATTATGGATTCTAGGAGGCCGGGGGAGGGGAGGGGGGTTAATTAAACACCAGTGCTGTAAAATGTTATCCTAATTATCAATGTGCAATAAGCTTAGTTTGTTCCTATTTGTCCAGCGGAAAAGTAAATATGGTAGCCAACAGTGTAGGCTCTAACACTGAACAAATTCCTTTGTTTGAACATAGCTAGACAAATTGGCTGCAATTCATCTTTGTCATATCCATGAAATGTACAGTTTTTTCTAGGACTTAAATATTAATGGAATGTCTGGCTTCAGCATTAAACTAAAATACCTCTACTTAACTTTCTGCATGAATTTTTAGGCTATGTGCAGTATATACAGTAAGAGGCATGTGAAAATAGCTAGCAACGGTTTTTGCATTCCGATGCATTCCACTTTCACTCAAGCATAATTAATTTAAGGGAAGTTACTGTGTAAAGACCGTGTCTGTTTATTTTCAAACTTGTGTTCAGCAGCTTCTTCTCATATTATCCCCTGAGTCAAACATTTATGTGCTGTCATATGATGTTATCTGTGCTGTCTGATGGAAGACTGGAAAATGGATTGCTGAAAGCTAGAATTGGAGGCCACTCTCTAAGGGGCCATTTTCTTAACAATTCATATGATCATCTACATTTAAATCAGGGGATCCCGTGCCAGGTAGGAGTTCTCAACAGTACATATTCACTTCTACCATTAGAAACAGGCAAAATATGAAAACATGTCAAACTACGATTGTACTGGGCCAATGAGTGGTCTCAGTAGAGGTTTCCTGTTCATAGAAGACAATTGTAGTTTGTGGTGTCTGTCTGATATTTTCGGTTTTTAGTGAAAACTGCCACATTACTGTGCCATGAGGAAAAGTCATGTTAATTATTCTTGAGCCAGTACCCGTGTACAGAGTTCCTATATGCAGTGCCTTATCAGTACATCATATACAGTGAGGTCCATAACATTTTGGACAAAGACTTTTTTTTTCCTAATTTGTACTCCCTCCATAGTTTTAGATTTGTAATCAAACAATTCAGAAGTGCACATTACATTTAAATAAGGGGATCTCATGCCAGGTGGGATGTATTTAAACCAAATGTATATAAATATATTCTCTATACATTTTGGTTTCACCATTTAGAAATGATATAAATTTTTATAAATAGTCCCCCCATTTCAGGGCACAATAATGTTTGGGACAGATGGCTTCACAGGTGTTTCTGATTAGTCCTTTGTGTTCAATTGCTTCCTTAGTGTTCCTCTTTTGATTAGGCTTTTGATTGCCTTTGGACTCTGCTATTGCCGTTTGTCAGCATGAGAACCAGAGTTGTGCCAATGAAAGTCAAAGAAGCCATTATGAGCCTGAGGAATAATAAAAAAAACTGTCAGAGACATAGGCCAAAGCTTAAGCTTACCAAAATCAACTATTTTGAACATAGTGAGACAAAAAGAAAGCACTGGTGAGCTCTGTAATTGCAGTGGGCCTGGTACGCCAAGAAAGGCCTCTACAATTGAAAAATTCTCACCATAATGAAGAAAAACCCCCAAACACCTATTCTACAGATCAGAAACATTCTTCAAGAGGCAGGCATGGATGTGTAAGAGATTCAATAAAAGTTGAGATTGCATGCTTTAACCACACATGAATTCTTTGATTCAAATCTAAAATTGTGGAGTACTGAGCCAAATAAAGAAAAAAAGAAATGCCTTTGTCCCAAACATTGTGGAGCTGACTGTATTTTTCTTATTGTAGGATCTGAAACTACACTGCCAAATGCTGTCAGGTAAAATATTGATTGATGATTGAGATCCATTTGATTGGTATCATGTTACAGTTTTCTCCAGATTTAAAATCTTGGGAATAATTGGAAACCGGGACCACTCTACTTACACAGCTGGATAATCATCACTGCACCAAGAAACAGCTCTGGAGCATAATATACCACACAAGAGCTACCTGAACAAAACTCTTTTCACATTTCAGACTATATTAAAATTACCAGAGCTTTCACGCTGGTTTTCTGGCTTGGAAGTGGTGGCATAACACACCTCAGCAGCTGGGACGGGTAATGGTGTGGGAATCTGTCCGCATCTGTTGCTGAAGTAAGGAGATTATGTGCTTGGGTAATTTACTGTTTATTTTTGGGTGGGGAAGGAGTGCGACATAAATATCCTCAGTCAACTGTCACTTCCACACCTTCTTCACATTCAGCCCAGCTAATGGTGTGCAAACACGCTCCAAATCCGGTCAAGAGTGGGAACACTAATTTAACAAAACAAGAAAGCAAAATAATTAACCAGGTTATATGTAACCAGGGATGTATTTTTGAAAACTTTCAAAAGACAGGTCAAGATGCAAGTGCAGCAGGCTGCTGTTACCATTCCTTGAACTGGAGTTAAAATTTGTTTAAAAAATAAAAATAAATAAAAAAATGAGATAAATAAATAAATAATAAAAATCTTATCATTTTACATTTTTACTGTGCTTTTATATAATTGTTATTCATTACTTAAATTTACAGATTTACATGTATGTGCAGTGTATTTGTATATGAACCCAGGAAGAATAGTTCAATTGAACTAATGGGTTGATAAATAAATAAATAAATATATACAAGGCTTCCATCCACACACGTGCATGCAGACATACACACAATGTGTCCATTATCATTGTTCTGTTTCAAAACAAAATCATCTGAGTATATACACATTTTCTCCCTGTTTTACAAGCGTACGTCTTTATAAAACATGACCCTTTAATTTGATTATTGTTTTTACACAATGTACAACTTAGAATTCTCTACATGTGGAAAGTTGTTAAATGTGAACTAATGCTACATGACCTCACATTATGCGTAACGAAACTGAATCTGACCCGTTAAATCTGTAAAGGTATTTATTAAAGTCGCAATACAAAGACCTGGCAGTTCTTGTTGGTAACCCGGTTACCGAAGTTTTATTGAAAATGGCAGTGGTGCATTGTGGGCGATCACGCTGTATGTTTTGACTACAGATGGCCCGGCTACCATTGTAAGTGTGCTGAGCTTTTTCGAGATATTTTCTGATCTTGATTGTTTTGTTTGTCACACCGAAAGGACATGAAGTAAGTCATTTCTGTTTATAGTTCTCAAGAAAGTCCTGCATTGAGTGACGTTAAAGATACATTTAACAATGATAACCGTAAAAATAAAAAAATAAAAAAATAACTACAGTAATATTTTAGCCTATTTGCACGTCTGATGACGTTTGTGTATACAGTCTATGTGACGGACAGAAAATATTTATGTTCGGACGGCGACGAGATGGCCTTGATCAAGGTGATACATAGACACGCACGTTTTAACTAGCTGCGAAGAAAGCCTTGAAATGGTATGCTTATTAGTAGGTGTGATAAGGATGTGTAACCTCCCTTTTTCCTCTTTAGTACACGCGGTACACATTTCTTCCACTTGGCCATTATGATGATAAATAGTCCTACTAAGCATAACAACAACCTGTGTACGTGTTACAGTGCGGCACTGTATATTCTTAAACTGGTTAAAGTGTACTGCATACCTGCGTTTTGACAAATGAATCTTCTATGATCGTCATAACAATCAATCGATACTTTCATTGTCCCCAGAGGGAAATTTGTTTTGCAGGCAGGTATACAAAGGTTAAGGTCATTTAAAGTAGCATTCGTAACATCTGTGTTAACTGGTGAGCCTTTTGCTGTCGTTACATTCAAGGTGACAGATGTGTGATCTGAAGATGAAATATAAGGGCCTTGACATCCATCACACGAGTAGCCTTCCTTCAATTTTGGATAAATACGTGTCAACCGGATGTATCAAACAGGTAATTTTTATTCACTGGAGAATCAATGCATGAATGTCAGCATATATGTACCATAGGATTCATTTGGAAAGCTGTCTGTGTCTCTTCAAATGTGTACAGGTTTCACAGTCCTTTGTGAACAGTTAATCTGTTATGTCTAGCTGCTGTTGAATTTAAGATCAACTATATTATGAGGGTCAGTAGGCTGTGTCCATACCATGCCCAGTACTGTTTTCATTACCTGTACTATATAACAGCTTTATCACACTACACAAAACTAAGGGGGTAGGACTGATGGCGATCAGAAAATCCCCAAATTATTTGGGAAACTTGTCATTATCATTTGGCATACATATGGAGCATTTGCTAAATGTGTACTACCAGTTTGCATGTAGTTAATACAAGATCCACTTGAAACAGATTTAGAGTGGTTGTTGTGGAACTGCTTATTGATTTTATTGATTTATCCTTAATTTAGCCAGGACGTCTTACAGAGATGAAATCCCTTTTGTCGAGAGGCCTGGCCAAGGTGACAGCAATACATATAAAATGTTTCAGTTAACAAAAATAACAAACAATGCCTAAGTACAGTCATGCATAAAAGAAATAGAAAAGACTATTCATACTTAGAACAATGCCTATCTTGTGATTTAAAATACATAAACTTCTCTGGCATGATTTTTACACAGTTTAAAATCTCTGAGCTTTGTGAGGGTGTTGTTTCAGCTGTTTTCGCATAGTATTCCCTGACAGTGGTGCTTAGTAGGAAAATTAAAGTTGGTAGAACATAGCTGATAACTGTTAGGATTTACAGGGTAGAGAGGTAGGAATGAGGTCTACAATGTACTACTTTATATAAAAAAAGATATAACAGTCTTGCAGTTATGGCATAGGTGATGTCCATTGCAAAAAAAGTTTTCAAGTTTTTCAAATTATGACAATGTCTTCACACTGTTAGGGGGATCAATTCAGTGTTCATTTTCAGAAGAACGCTCTTGTAAATCTTGGAAACTGCCTATTAGGAGAACTGGCATCTCTTTAGACTTATGCTAATTGAGTTGATGTTTCTCTGTGGCTGTAATCTGGGGATTTCCCAGTACCAACCAGTTGTGACCCTTAAATGACCTACCGTGTGAGAGGAGTACTAAGTAGGTGTTTTCATGTTTATCATCCATTATTTTGATCTACACTTCATCCATTCACATTTCTTGGCATGTAGTGCAGATGTATGACTCTATAGAGTTGACAGACAACACACTTTCTCCTTAGGCTGTAGAATTACAGGGGAAGTGGCAAAATGTTTAATTTGACTGCATTGTCCTTACCACATTCTTCTTGGACAGCTTTCAACTGCAACACAGTACCGTATTTAGGAGTTTTACCACCTTGTTTCCTTGTGTTGTCAACTGGAGCTAAACTGTTTATATTTAGACTTCAATGTCAAAGACAGAGCAGAATAAAAAATGCTGAAACCAAAGCTAGATTTCAGTTTGTTCTGCAGAACTATATCATTTAACAAGGGGTAAGATATGTGTTAGGGACCGCAACATTTGCCCGGTAAACTGGAAAAATAGCCCCTTCAAAATCAGAAAGGGGTTCTTCTATTCAATAGCTCTTCCACCATGATTAGTTCCAGTTTGCTGTGTCTTTAATTGTGAACTGCAGAACCTTTTTTGTGGTAGAGACTGATTTCCTAGAAGTCAATTTGAAACTCTTTCAAGTGGCTTTCTTGCGGAGAGTACTAAACTGAACTGAAACCAGACAACAAGAGAAAAGTTAAGTTGATGTTACATTTACATCATATTTATATCTCAACCCATATATGAATTCCTTTGCTTGGTTGGGGGCTTCATTCCCCCCACGGACCTTTCTTCACTGTAATCCCTTCTCTGTCTGTTACCCTCTCTGCTTCCCCTCTGTGTGACAATACAATAAAAACATGAAAGCAGGGCAGACTGTGTGCCACAGAAAGAAAGCTTGTATTTCATCCGTTAATCAGAATTTTGCGTTTGCTTTGCACATCATAATTTAGTTAGATTTTTTTTTAGCACCATTATTTTAAGTGCCTTATTTTTTGCAATCCCCCCCCGCCCCACTCTCACTCTCACTCTCTCTTGGGTTATAGTGATGAGGTTGGGTGTTGAGGATGTGATCAGTGAAGAACATTATGTCTGAAGCAGACGGCGGTTGGGTCCAGTCAGTATGTACCGAGACGTAGTCTCTCTCCCTGAATGGTACCTGGGGTTTCGCCTCCCTGGGGATGAGTAATGTAATGGCCGTCATTGTGAGGCCTCAATCGAGGCATTGTTTCCCGCGCGTGACCCCCGTCACCCTCGCTGGCCGAGAGGAACGCCGTTTCCATTCGCAGAGGCTCCCCGTACCCCGGGGAGGTCCGTCCCGCAGCTAATCGGCTTACATCATCGCTGGGGTTTATGAAATCGGGCCCTTGTGTGCCTTCAGCCCGTCCGTCAGCAAAGAAAGGCAGGCTAGAACAACGGCCACGAGGGTCGTCTTGGTTACAACTGGCAACACCATCTCCGACCTTGGTTCTATTCTTTCTCTTAGCTTTGCCCTCCTCCCTCCTCTTCGCCCCTCTTTTCTACCGGCCTCTGTTCTCCCAATCGCTTTCTCCTTCCTCTCTCTTTCTGCCCCGTTCTTTCTCCTTCTCCGTTCCTCTCTCCCTTACCCTCCTCTCTGTGTTGCGACTCTCGGTTTCCGTGGATACCGAACAGTAAAGACCATTAGGAGCATAAAGGGGAGCTATGGTTCCTCTCTCTTACCCCCTCCCTGCCACCCCTGTGTCTGACAGTGTGGGAGCGTGTGGCACAGAAGGTTGGGCTGCCCAACCCCAGATTGATGGGAACTCAGTAGCAAAAACAACCCACCGCCGCGTTCCCCAGGATCTTCACTCACCACCATTTGTCGTTAAAGACGGACCTTATAACGAAGGTACTGGGTGCCCCCACCCCCATTTGCCTTTTGACTATTCCTGTGGCAACGGAGCTTATAAATGCTGTCTTCCTCTAATGCCCTTTGTGTGAGGAGACAAAGGAGCCACTTCCTAAACAGACCCGGGCCGTAAAAACAGAGAATCTGGCCATTGACTGGCTGACAGCGGGATGACTTACCTGTTCCTTGGGGAGGCCGTGCCAGGGACAGGGCGGAGCCGGGGCGCCGGCGCCCTTCCCCGATCGGAAAAGCGGGGACGCTTGAGCCCGTCGTCTGGCGGTGGTACGGGTGAAGTCTTACCCCACCCACACACCCTCTGTCAACAACGCTTCATCCCCCTTGACTCCGCAGCCGCGACAGTCTGTGTGGCCAACCACATGGTGTTTTTAACTGACAGTATGAAAGGTCACTCTCAGTTCATAGGCAACACCCCCCCCCCACCCCACAAAAGTAACTCTATGGCAAAAGTTCATCACGCATCAGGGAAAAGATTGTTCTGGATGTTTTGTCTGGCTTTGTCTTTGGTCGTCCTTTCAACTAACTGATCGTGTGAAAGAATTTTGCCGTCGCACTCAAACTGGGAAGCTCCATCTGACAAATATAAATGACTGTTTGAAAATGGGCTGCAATCAGAAGACGGGCTGGATGACCTCAGACAGACCGTGAAAACCAAATGTTCCCTTGACCCTGTTAAGTGCACAGGTCAGAAACAGGGCTGTTGCACCGGCTAATTAATTTGGTCTTCAGAAGCTTTTGAAGAGTGCTTGAAGTAAAGCAGACTGAATGTGAAGTAGCTTGTCTAACATAAGTCAGGGTCACTCCTTAAGGCTCTTGTAACCCCCTCATGGAGGATAATGGAGCAGTTACAGAACAGAAACCGCATGTGTTCGAGCGTCCAGTCAGCTGTATTTGTCCGGGACAGGGACCCCCAGTCCTTACGCTAAATGTTAGCTTAATGTCTTTATGGTGCTTGTTCTGTCGCCTCTCGGACACTTGTGCTTTGGCACTTGTGTTTGGTTGGAATTTTCATCTGAGATTAAAGTGCCTTACTGGATCCTACAGCACCAAGATTCATCACCACAGTGCCTGGGTCCCTTTGTGTCCAGCACTTTGACCGCTGCCCTGCTATACTGAGAATCCTTGTGTCTGGTGATGGGTTATCTGTCTAGTGGTACTTTATTTAATTACAGTGCAAATTGTTGATTGTTAAGCTGACATTACACTTTTTCATTATAAATAAGTGTGAAGGGCCTCTGTGCCTTTCATGTGTTAAATGCAATGTGTGAGCGTCTGCTGAGTGACTGTAGTGCAATGTACCGAGCCCATTATGAGAAATCTCTGTTCTGAGTGATGTGATAAGAGCCCTTGGCCTTGTTCTCCGACGCTCCCTTGCACATGTGCTTCCTGGTCCCTGCCTGATCAGCTCCTGCACGTTGACTCGCACACATACAGGAAATAGATGGCATTTATGCCTGAAGTGGCGCAGCTAGGTGCAGAACAGACTGACTCTCTTCAGCACTCTGACGTCATTACAGGATACGCGCTGACATTATTTTTCATTTCTGTTCGTCTGGCACTATTGTGGTGCTGTTGTGCGGAGACTTCAAAGAATTGGGCCCTGTACCGTCATCGGCTGTGATTATATAAGAGACCACTGTGCTGTGTGTGTGTGTGTGTGTGTGTGGTCATGTGTTTGTGAGTTTGTGTATGTGTGTTTGTGAGTGTGTGTGTGTGTTTGTGTGTGCCTGTGTTTGTGAGGGTGTGTGTGTGTGTGTGTGTGTGTGTTTGTGTTTGTTTGTGTGTGTGTATGTGTGTGTACGTTTGACCTTTGTGGATAATAACAGCAGCTGACGTGACTGCTAGACAGTGCCCAGACAGCAGCGTTATGAAACTGTTTTCTAGGAAGTGGAAGGTGAATGGGGGGATGGGAGGTGGGTGATTATGAGCTGTGATCATTCCAAGCACTTTCTGTGAAGCTGCGCAAGTGCTTCTGCTCACGAAGGACACTACTATATATAGTGTCTTTAAGCCTTTTCTGTGGGTGGTTTTTACAAGAAAACCTTACTGGTACTGTGTGAGTGTGTGTGTGCGTGTGTGTTTGAGAGAGAGAGGGAGAGAAAGAAATAAAGAGAGACCTTTGCTCTCTGTTTTGATTCTTTGCAGGACACTGAGAAAAAACAATTTAAGAAACAGAGTCGAGTCGGTGAGGATGAGGACGGTCGTGCCGAAGGTTTCCTGGTGTCCCCCCGTAGTGACCTAGAGGAGGAGGCCAAGATCCAACAGAAAACCATCCTGGCTCAGGTAGATGTATATGGCATTATCAGGGTCTGTTTATTCTTCATCACACAATACTACTCAGTAACTTAGCCACTGTGCCAAGGTTTGCAGTTATGTAATGGAAAACCTGTCAGTCCACTAAGGTGTAGAACTCTGCACAGTAAAGTTGTCTTGGTGATGAGGTAATGAAATTCAAAGCGAAGTATAGTTTACTGCATTCACTGAAAATCATTAGCGCGAAACAAGGTTAAAGAGTGTCCCACTGTGTCATTGCTGTGGTGCCCAAGGTTGAAAGTTGCTGAAATTAGACTGCAGTGTTTGTTCCGAGTTTGTTTTGTCTGCAGAGTGCAGGCACGGGTAGGAAACAGCCTTCTGATGGCTGATCTCAGTCAAGACGGTCAGAATGTATTCGACTGATGGGTATGTCCTCTAGCAGGACATAGTCCCTCCAGTGTTGAGACCTCTTTGCAGGACCCTGTAACATCAGCACCTCAGTCCTGATAGACCCAGGGAGTACAAGCAAGGGGTGGGTGCGTGCTGTGGAAATTTCACCGGTACCACTAAGTGGGTTTTCCTACAATGAACACGGAAACCGTGCTGATAATGTCAGTCATCTGAGCAGGCTAAAGCCAGGCATCGAGTGAAAAATCATTTCTGAAAAATAGTGTCTCACTTATTAAGCTTGGATGTTATCGAACACATCCCTGATGAGACATACCAGCATGCCAGCATGCCCCTTTCCATTATTCTTCAAACAAGGATATCAGCACCAGTGTTTTGCTTCATAACATCCAGTTACGAGACGTTTGGTACTCTAACCACCACACACTGCTTCCTTGTTCATTTTCCTTGTTGTCTTTAGCCCAACGGTTGAAGAGGTTTTCATTTGGTATAATAAAATATAGAACATTGGCTAATTAAAGAATGAGAGAATGAAAAGGAAATTGTGTGATTGCCGAGGTCTGGGTTCAATTTACATTAAATTTTTAAAATAAATGCTGAGATTTTCTTTGCGCGCACAATTTGGCTTTTTAATTGTATTTGTATTGAACTGACCAAACTGCACTGGCTCAGTGAAAGAACTGATTGTTGTACTTGTCTTTAGCGCCATCTAGAGGTGTACAGGAACATGCACCTGCTGCAGGGTGGCATGCGCCGTCGCTATGCGGCGTTGCTGAGGCAGAAAGTCAGCAAACAGAGACAGGAGATTAAACAGCGCGAGCCACCCACCCATAAACCCCCAGAGAGCTCAAGAGAGCAGGTAACACTCCCCCCGCATGTGTGTTACATACACACAGCCCATATACACATACACACAGCCACACACACAGCCCATGTACACACATACACACACAGCCCATATACACACACAAACACACAGCCCATATACACACATATACACACAGCCCATATACACATACATGCAGTGCATATACACATACACACAGTTACACAAAAAAACACATCCCCCTGACCTGCCTCATACTCTTTCTCTCTCTCTGTCTCTGCCTCTCCCTCACACACACACACACGCAACACACAAGCACACACACACACACACACACACTCACACAAACCGACTAACTCTTCACAAATGAGTGAGCTTACTATAAATGACCAGCTGGTGGCAGTGTCTCCTTGTGCTACAGACACCAACCTCATTGCTACATGTCTTTGACTACTATAGATATGATATGTCGGTAGAGGAAAAAAATTGGTTTACACAATATAAGTGCATGTATTGAGCACTCAGAATACAGTATTTAATGTAATATAATGTATTACATTACATTAGGTCATTACTGAAGGTCAGTTTTTACAATATAAATGTGTTAGTTAAGCGTTGGGATGATTCAGAGTTTTGTGGGAGAGTTCACTTGCTGGGGTTCCCGTGGTCTGACTTTGGGGTATATGGCTGTTAGTGTGGTCTACAGGGGCTTGACCTGAGGCTTCACATGTCTTAACACACTCTCTTCTAGCTTCATGGTTTTCCCCGTTTGGCTTGATTTCTGTCACTTCACTTGATGATTTTAGCCCATGGGGGTAGAGCTCCATTCGATAACTTAGACCAGCCTGCAAGTGCAGCCTGTAAGTGGCTGTGCCACGCAGGCACACTGTGTGATGACACTTTCCGCCGTGGCTGTAATAAATGAATTGCTGCAGGTGAGCTTTTGTGTGGGACCCTTGCGGCTGTGGGGCTGTGTGGTTTATGGTAATGGGACCTATCTGCCACCAACCCCCCCACCCCCCCACCCCCCCCACAAAGGCTCTTCCCCGACTGCGTCTGAGCTCAAATACACAACCCGGAAAATCAAAGTCACACTCCCCCGGCACCTACCGAAACCCCCGGCCCCCCCCAGTCCCCCCCAGTCCCCCCCAGCCCCATCCTGGCTCTGCATTAAGAGTTACTGGAGGGTAGCCAGGCTGTCCTCCCAAAGTGACATGCATATTATTTAGATCATTAGAACGGCAATTAACAACTGAAGCCCTTTGAGCCATGCATTTCCCCTGAGCTGTTAGTGCAGACTGGGAGGGAGAAGAGCGACGAGCGCCCCCCCCCCCCACGCCCCCCCACCCCATAGTGCAGCTCCAAATACAGATTCAAGTCAAGTACTGGTATGTATTAATTTCAGTAAACACCCCCCCCCCCCCATTGAGGGTGACAATTGAACGTTCTGGTACATACACTGTGCTTTGATCCAAATAGACAGCTCCTGTCACAAACCAATAGTGCTTTTCACAAGTGTTGAAATAAATTAACTTAGACAAGAACTCCAAAATGAAAAACAGAATCCTGATTAGTCACAGAGTATTTACAAAACTGCCTCATCGTTTTTTTTTTTTTCATTTTGGAGTTAGTCATAGAATATTTTTGGGGCAGTTAGAGATGCAGTGGGTTTTTAAAAGTATGCTCTAAAGTAGGAAATCATAACTAGGTGTCTAGAGGGTTGTTTTAATATAAAAATTCAAAAATGGAATCTTAAAGCTTCTGGGGTTTCTTCTGAACAGCTTAGCACGAACGTTTGTCCTTGTAAAATACATCAAGGTCACTAGTTGGTGGTACAATTTCATGTCTGTCTTGTCCACCAGTCTGACAGCTATTGATGTAAAAAAAAAACGCATACATTTTTCAGTGCATTGTGTTTAGTAAATACTATGTTGAACAATTTCCTGCTATTGATACCATTTGAAAAGTGAGATATATAAGCGGTTACTGACCGGGAAGGACTTCTCAAGTTGTTGACGAGCTGCGATTGACTTTGATTTTGGACGTCTGTCTGTGACGTGGGCAATAATGGTCTCCCCTCATCTCTGAGTGAGTGTGGAAGTTGATGAGGGGTTTGGGGGGGGGGGGGGGGGGGGGGGGTTCTCAGGATCCTGTCTTATCTTCTTTTTCCTATAAAAGCTGAGCTTCTTCAGGAGGCTGTAATTGTCTCCTCTAATGACCTGGACTGAGAGGGAAGACAAAGGGAGAGCTGTAAAAGGCTTTATGGGCCTGTCGGCAGGAATCCTTTGGTACAAATTGCCGAACAAATGAAACTGCCCTGTTGTTTCCTCAGCCTGGGCCAAGGGGCTCTGTCTACAGCCACCGCAATGGGGCAGGGCCAACGCAGGCAAAGCCAAGGACACCTGCTGGGTCCTAATTGGTCCCCCCCTGTAGTTAACGGCTTCCTGTGGCTGCGTGTTTACTTCTCATTTGTTCTGTGTGTCCTTCTTTTTCAGCTACTGAAAGGCACCCATCCTCCGTGCTGTTCTCACCTCGCTCTTGCCCTTTCCCTCTCTTTCTTCCGCTCTCTCTCACTCGGTCGCTCACTCACGGAATCAACTGTCTTGCTCACTCGAGGATTCTACTCTCTTCTTCTCTTGGTGTCTTTCTCAAGGATTCTACTCTTTCTCTCTGTCTCTCTCATTCAAGGATTCTCTCTCTCTCTCTCTCTCTCTCTCTCTCTTTCTCTCTCTCAAAGATTTTGGGATTCAGTCTCACCCATAGCCATACATTAACATGACATGAACAATCCGCTGTTGTCACTGTATTTCAGAGTGTGGCCACATAAGGCCTTCTGTACATCAAGCTGACTTACTAAGCACACCATCAGGAGTCCTCACACTGAGTTTGCATGAGAGAACTTAAATTAACTTTGGAACGTGACTGAACCAAAAGGAATCTGTTTTATTTTAAATTTTTAAAAAAAGATAAAATGACAAAAATGATCAATGCGGGATTTTATCCTGCTTTTCTTCTCTTACTTTTCTCTCTCCATGTGTTTGTACTTATGTGTGTGCGTCTGTCTGTCTGTCTGTCTGTCTGTCCTTTGTTGTCTGTTTTTACGGCGTCCCAGCTGCAGGGCGGAGTCACAGGGCAGAGGTTGCCGTTCTGTGCTCTCTCTCACAACGACGCATACCTGAGGTCTCTGCCCAAAACTGGCTACTACCTGGTAGGCCTCAGAGTGGCTGAAGTACAGAAGCTCATCGGACAGCTTAATAATAATAATAATGATAATAATAATAATAATAATAATGGATTGAATTTATGTAGCACATTAATAACCGTGATTTATGGAGAAAGGGGGGTAATCCACCAATGTATGTCATCCATCTGGGTGAAATTTCCG
The DNA here is from genome assembly GCF_013347855.1 of Anguilla anguilla. Lineage (NCBI taxonomy): Eukaryota > Metazoa > Chordata > Actinopteri > Anguilliformes > Anguillidae > Anguilla > Anguilla anguilla. The sequence goes on from NC_049218.1 coordinate 10,174,322, forward strand.
TTTTGTAAGCTGACTGGACATCTGCTGTGGTGTGGTAACTGCACTGGGTTGTCTCCTCCCTGAGATTGTGGAGCTGCAGAACCAGCTGGCCCAGCGCGGCTGTCTGAAGACCCAGCAGGACCAGGAGCGTTTCTGGTCCATGGTGGGGCAGAACCGCAACAAGGCCCGGCTCGAGTCCAGACTGAGGGAGATCCAGGGGATCAGTTGAGTGGTCGCATGCATTACATTTCACCTTAAATTACATTCTGGTTGCCCATCTTATCCACAGCTATTTACATCGATTGTATTTTTACATACTATCCATTTATACTGCTGGATATTTTTACTGAAGTAAAAAAAGGGGCAGTTCGCCCCAAAAATGAAATTAGGTATGTTTCCACCCTACCCAGAGTAACTGTCCCTCCACATAATTCTTTCTGAAATGTCATGAGTCATCTTTTGTAGTTTCCATGTAGCAACTTGTTAGCAACTTACTTTATTAAAGCACATAACAGCTTCAAAATTCATGGCTGAGATATTAACGGGTATCATTTCTACAACATAAATTACACTTGTTAATATCTCAACCATAAATTTTGAATCTGTTATGTGCTATACAGATATACTCGCTGACAAGTGGCTATATATATCGCATTCCCTCACATCACCACCACTCAAGTTTCGTGCTAGTCTGCCTGCACGCCTGCATGGTTGGCGTACTTTGGTAGAAGTAGTAGTTCAATGACACCATGCACAAATTAAACCCCGTGGATGTTTGGGAGTAACCGCAGAATTACATTTGGAAAGAGACGTTACTGTTGAATTTTTCAAACATGAATTTTTGGCGCTTTGATGCCGCACAAAGTTTGACCCAAGAGGTCCATTTCACCAGGTTCAGCTGCAGTGAACAGCTAGAAAACCAGTCACATTTCAGCAAAACTATCTGGATGGACAGATACTACTCCCGCTAAGTTAAACAAACCTTATTTTTATAGTCAACTGCCAATTGAAGTGGCTCACTGAAGGGTACAACACCAGTACCCCAGCTATGGGTTACATGCCCAGTTCTGTAGTAATTGTACTACACTGTTACCCATATTTCTGACTTCACAGTGTATCAGGTTGATGACCGTGATTAATGATGTTTACAGTGATTGGTGGAAGGTCGGCTCCTCCTGATCGGAGATCAGTGAGATTCACTCAGAAGGAGACATTTGGACCAGCCCCTATAATAAAGATCACTACAGGTGGAGAAAGTCACCAGGAAGAAGTAAGGCACTGAGAGAATGGGTGATTGTGACTGGCTGTGTATCATTATAGCTTGTGTGTGTGTGTGTGTGTTTGTTTGTTTGTGCAAGGATATGTGTGTGCGCATATGAGCCAGATTAGACCAGCTGCAGGGTGGGTGCAGTGGGCAGGGGGGGGCGGGGTATGGGTTTTTATGGGACAGGGTGGAGCTTCTCACCGAAGTGAGAGATGAGGTTTCTCTCCATGCCTAGTGCCACGTGGCACAAGCTACAAGCTGTGCCATGCCAGGGCTGCCAGCAGAGTGTAGGCCTCCTCTGAACACTACCTGCTTTCCCTAGTGCTTTCACAGTCACTCTGGCTTTCAGAGACACGTGGGCTTTCACAGACAGCATCCTTCACAGTGACTTTTCCTTTCGGAGAAACAGTGACTCTGCCGTCCTAATACTGGGTGGCCAGAACAGAGCTGAGTTGTGTTCGAGGGACAGGCCCCTTCAGGGAGGGGATTTCTGATTTATTTGATTATTAGAGTTACAGAGGCTAACTTTGATGAGTCTTCCATTGGCACAAATTCTTACTGCCCCTCGGGCAAACATGGCTACCCGTCAGCCCTGTCTCCCTGCCCCCCTGGGCCTCCCCCCTCCCACTCCCCCTCCTGCCACACGCAAGCCCTTCCTTCGGCCAACCCACATTCCCCACGCGTCCAAGAAATGCTGATCCCGATTCCCAAAAACAAAGCAATTAGAGCTCTGTGGAATTTTGCCACCAACCCGAGCCAAGAAACTTGAATCAAGTCTGAGGATCTATCTTTAATCCTGAGACCAGTCTCTGCCTAACTGCATTATTTGTGTGCCTGACTAACTGGCTGTCTGTCTGTGTATATATAGTCTGGCCTGTCTGTATAGTCTTCTGAGGTTGTCAGATAGTTTGCATAAAGATTGGCAGTTATTCTCTTTATCGACTACTGCGCCTCTTCATTCTAATGAGGGTTTTAAGGCTAATTTGTCTGAAATGGCAGAATGAGCTCATATGGGTCACAGCTGGTCGTTCATTCATGGGTTTTATGAGGAGGTACTGGGTCGCTGTGTCTCTGCAGTGTTGAATTTCGCATCCATAAATCAAATATGTTGGTGGGAACACCGATCAATCTCCCCAATCCAATTAGAGAATGACATGAGCCCTCACGTTGCCATGCGCCTGCCAGTCTGCCTGTGTCTCTACGGAAAACAACGGCCATTTTTATACACACATAAATATACATAGACGTATAAATGCATAGGCTTATACATATACATACATACATACTGTACATATACCTACAGGTACACATGCTCACACACATGCACCAGTAAATGAATATATGTGCACAGATATACACACATGCACGCATACGTGCACTCACGTACACAAACACACACACACACACACATATAAAGACCACAACTGCGCAAACACAGAAGCATACACACAATCATGCTGTTTTACAGCACATTGGGTCTTCCTACACCTCTCCTGTCTCTGGGGTGTTTTCGCTGGTCTGTGGGGTGTTTTGGGCTTGTCTGTGGGGTGTTGCTGTGTGCTATGGGTGTGTCTGTGGGGTGTTATGGGCTTGTCTCTGGTGTGTTTTGGGCTTGTCTCTGGGGTGTTGTGCCTGTCTCTGGGGTGTTGTGGGGTGTTATGGGCTTGTCTCTGGTGTGTTTTGGGTGTGTCTCTGGGGTGTTGTGCCTGTCTCTGGGGTGTTGTAGGGTGTTATGGCTGTGTCTCTGGGGTGTTGTGGGCGTGTCTCTGGGGTGTTGTGCCTGTCTCTGGGGTGTTGTAGGGTGTTATGGCTGTGTCTCTGGGGTGTTGTGGGCGTGTCTCTGTGGTGTTGTGGGCTTGTCTCTGTGGTGTTGTGGGCGTGTCTCTGGTGTTGTGGGGTGTTGTGGGCGTGTCTCTGTGGTGTTGTGGGCATGTCTCTGTGGTGTTGTGGGCGTGTCTCTGGGGCGTTGTGGGCGTGTCTCTGGGGCGTTGTGGGCGTGTCTCTGGGGTGCTGTGGGCGTGTCTCTGGGGTGTTGTGGGCGTGTCTCTGGGGCGTTGTGGCCGTGTCTCTGGGGCATTGTGGCCGTGTCTCTGGGGTGCTGTGGGTGTGTCTCTGGGGTGTTGTGGGCGTGTCTCTGGGGTGTTGTGGGCGTGTCTCTGGGGTGTTGTGGGCGTGTCTCCGGGGTGTTGTGGGCGTGTCTCTGGGGTGTTGTGCCTGTCTCTGTGGTGTTGTGGGGTGTTATGGGCATGTCTCTATGGTGTTGTGGGGTGCTGTGGGCGTGTCTCTGGGGTGTTGTGGGCGTGTCTCTGGGGTCTTCTCGCTTGTCTGCGGAGCGTCTTTCGCCGGTCGGCGGTGGCGTTTTCGCTGCTCTGTGGCGCGTTTCTCGAGGCCGTGCGGGACGGCTGGTTTGTACGGGCCTGTTACCTGCTGCACTGTGCCGTGAGTAAACTGCGCCCCACTGGGACGCAGCGCGGGGGCCAGTTTGCACCCAGCAGACAAAGTGTGCCGTCACCCGGGTGTGCAGTGTTATCAGGTGTGAGCCGCGCCGCGCGGAGGCTACCCTTGAGAAGTAGCACATCATTAGGAACATATTAACAACCCGACGCGCACCGCCGCGGGTCACGTCCCGCTCCCGCTCCCGCACCGGCCCCGCGTGGGTTCCGAGCCTGCGCCCGGCTCCTGCGGCACCAGGCGGGCTGGCGTGGTGTGCACAACCCCCCCCCCCCACCCCCCTCCCCCACCCCACCCCACCCCCACCTCTACCTTGCAGGGTCACAGCGCTGGACACCTGGTGGAGAGTAGTCACTGGTATGGCCTGGCTGGGGTATAAACCCACAATGGCACAGCAGGACAGGAGCCTCTGTGACAGGCAGTGGGGATTCGGATTCGATGTGAGGCGGGAGATGGCAGTGTGCAGGGGTGGAAGGTGTATGAGCACTTTGGCACTTTTAGTGGAGGGCCTCTTTGCTTACTTGCAGCTGTGCATTGTAATGTTCTACCTATGGGCCTGTGTTGGGTCTGGGAAAACCTGAACCTGGGAAAGCCAGATTAAAGCTATATCAGACCTCCCCCCCCCCCCCCCCCCCGCCCCCACACTTCTTTTCAAGTAATAATTCCGCTATCTGAACCTCCTGATGAAACGTTTACTGTGACTGTCATTCATCCGCAGATGTGACAGCCTTCTGCAGCCCTGGTATGGTGTAGGACATATTCTAATCCACTGCTCTATTTTACTATGCCTTTCTAAACCAAAATATGAGAGTTTTGTGCGTATAAAGACTTAACAGCATTCCCAAAGGCACTCGCCTTGAATATCAAAGTGACTAAATAAATTTAGGTAAATGTGAGAGATTATACAGAAAAAATGTATATGACTATATATGTGTACTTGTCTATTCATTTCATTCATACATTATTTTATTAATATTAACCATCATTCATGATCTCACAGTAAATATTAAGCAGTTTTGGAATCCTGCTGGCGATAAATTGATAGATATTTGCCTTTAAAAATTTTTTTTTTAAATGCACACAAATACATACAGGATGTAGGGAGCTCTCAGGGGACATGACCATTAAAATGTACAGGGCTTATTTCAAAGCAGTGTACCTGTGTTGGTTTTATTGAATGACTATTCCCATGGACCGCACTATCTGACCATATTGATAGATATTTGCCATTTAAAAAAAAAATGCTGTCTATATTAAAACCGTACTCGCCGACCGTGTTTTCCGACCGGATCCCCTGATTGTATTTAGCGGGGCGCGCTCTGCAGTGAAGCTATCTGACCGCTGCCTCTGTGCTGGGTCTCTGTGAACAGGCTGTGCTTTCCGAGGGGGAGCCGGGGCACCGTCAGCGGGGCAAACACCCCCAGGAACGGGCCGAGATTGAGCAAATGTTTCCCAAGGTAAGTGTCGAAACCGCAGGGCCAGTAATCCCACTTAAATAGGGCACTGAGAGGCAAACACACCTGCCAGGGCGATGCATACACCCCCAGAGTGAGCAATGGGGGGGGGGGGGGGGGGGCTCTGTCCTGGTTTTGGAGCTTTAAAAGGGGGGTACTGTGCCCCCCCTTTCCTCCTACAAAACGTCTCCAAAACCAGTAAACCTTTAGGCAGCATGTAAGATTTGGAACCACCATGCAAAGCACTGTCACGGAAGAATGTGTCCGAAATAGCTCCTGGGGCTTCTTCGCTGGCACTCTTAAGAATAAACACGTACGGCTTAGCTCATATTCAGCAGGTTTACTAATGAGCTGCCTCATCTCAATGTTAGACACGCATATTTTTTACTTATTTGTCCCTTCAGAATTATGAACAGATGTGCTCCAAAACCAAGAAAATGAGACACCACCTCCCTCTCTCTCTCTCTTTCTCTCTCAATAATGCCATAAAAAAGAACAATAGTTCTGTTTATTAATTTGACAGGGATGTGTACTATACGTAATATGGATGTTGGTGAACCCAGTATGTTGTACCTCGATGTACTCAGTTTATTTGAGTTTGGTCAATGGCTAATTCTCAGCTGTATATCAGGACAGTATGACAGAAATTAGGCTTCCTGCTCAACATACCCAAGAAGTGGTAATACCATTGTATTCTGCATTCTGCTTCTGAACTCCCAACACTGTCCCTGATTCAGACATGGAGGTTCTCATTTCTTTTGTTGAGATCCAAAGGCAAGAAGGTGGCATGAAGTAGAAAGCTCACAGTAGGGAGGGGAAAAGATGGAAATTTCAGGGGAGAGGAAGGACAGTGTAGAAGGGTTGCAGGAGATGGGATCGGTGGGAGGAGGAAGGAAGGGAGAAAGAGAGAGAGAGAGAGGGAGAGAGAGATGAGCAGGGTGGGGGTTATGTGGACAGGCATGCGGGGTTGGATGACTCTCTTTTTTCTCACACCTCGGCGTCAAGCCCAACCTGGGCAAACAGAGCCAGGCCTGGGCCGGGGGGAAGGCAAACAGCGGGCAGACAGGCCGGGCCGGCCCGCGGGCAGGGGTATTACTCACCATCCCCCCCCCCCCTCCCCGGACCCGCTGACAGGTCTGTGGGGAGAATGCCTCAGCCTCAGCAGCCCACCATCCATCACAGGAGAGAGACAGCCATCTTCTCCAGGGCCGCAAACCCCGGCCAGAACCGGGGTGCTGACTGGGGGATTCTAACCCTATTGGGCTCCACTGTTAATTCTGGTGCATGTAGCTTGGACCTCCTTCTTGCCATTCTTTAGTGACTAATAACCAATATGCGCAAAAATGTTCGTGTGCAATATTCAGGGAATAAGTAATCAACTGAACGCATTATTCTCTCCGCTGAGGTAAAGGTGAATTAAAGTTACTTACGTTGGCGTGTAAAATTCATTGGCTGTGGCTTTAAGGCTGTTAAAGTCCAGACCAGGAGCACTGAACGGAATTCTCAGTGTGAGAATGTCAGTTAACAAGAGTGACACATTCACTGAAGGCAGGTCTTATTCCAACATAAAGTCACAACGGTTACGAGGTGAATTCACTAATTTAAATACAGGTGTCACACCTGCTAAAGCTGCTGATGCATGCCACACAGAGTACAAGTACCTGTAGCTGTCCAATTTAGAGATCTACCTGTGCATTCTATTGCCAAGGCTAGTGCCATGTAACAGTAAACAGACAGTGTTCTTGTTTCACCACAGGTTGTCTCTGTATGTTTTTTTGCCATTGAGCTACTTATTACTTTTTAGTGTTTTTTTTGTTTTTTAACTTGATATCCATTTATATGGCTAACTACATACTCAAGCAATTCAAGTGCCTTGCTCAAGGGTAAAATAACAGTGTGCTACCTGGTAATCAAACCTGTAACTTTTTACAAGCCCTGTTCCTTACCCATGATACTACACATAAAGGTATTTTTGTGTTATATTTTGGGGTAGGTAACTGTGCCCAAGTTTGCGACCCTACAGCCTGGCTTTCTGGAGCAGTTCAAACCCAGGACCCTTTCCCAGGTAAGTGAGCCAACTTAATTTATAGCACATGCTACATTTCAGTGGCAGTCAAGAGTGCAGTATTTTTAAACATGTCCTTATAATGTACATTCTTCTGGAACATCTCAGTGAGAACAAAGAAACAAGAAACGTGGAAACAAGATTTTAATGTTTTTCCACCATCATCGGCTTGGGACAGCAAACTGAACCTCTTTGCCATCCCAAGAAGAAAAGAACTTTGCTTATTCTTCCTGATGGGCAGTCATTGATAAATGCTTCCTGCTGCTGTGATGTCACTGTAATTTCCCACCAATAGCTGAAGATATGCGAGCCACCACAAAAGACAAGGGAAACAGAGCTGAGTGTGCTAAAGCTGCGCCTCATGCACAGCCGTTCCCTCACCAACATGGCCGCCACACAGAGGTGAGGAAGCCTACTGCATACCATATGAAACCACTGTATTAATTGATTAGAAATATCACATTAGCCCATTGAAAATGAATGACCCAGACTGAGCATGATATATAGATTAAGCCTCAAATAACTTCATAAATCTTTGATTTAAATTGTAAATTTGAAGATAGAGTATTGCACAAATGGGAATGCTGTTGGTGTGTGTTTGTTGTTAGCTTTTCAGGACATGCACAGGACAGAATGAAAATTGTTGCTTGTAACTGCATTAGGATCCTGTTGAGGATAAAATATGGAAAAAATTTGAACTGAGCAGCAGGAGGAGGAGGGAGAAGTTTCCTCATTTAACTTGATACAAAAAAAATTGCACTGGGTTTGTTTTTCTTTGTTTGGTGTGAACTCTGGAACAGACTGCTGAATGGAAAGAGAATGTCCCTACACTGGGAAGAGGAGAACAGCATCCGTAGCCTGGTCAGTGGTGTCCTTGTGTTTGGAACACACACATCTTAGGCCTTGCCGAACCCTTTATATCTTGGCAACATTGTGGCAGATGTACTATACCATAACAAAATCATAACAAATGTTTGAGTAATGCCTTGGGTTTTGCGACAAAAAATGTTCATGGTAAATTTCTGGTACTTTAGAGAGAAAAATATTTGTTTCTACATGGTTTCATGAAGAGAAACCAGTATTTTATTAATTTATTTATTGAAATGGCTGAGTTACTTTTTTGGGGTTCCCTCTTTCTCGCCCCCAAGATGCAGTATGTGTTCCCTACTGATGACTCAAGAGTGAAGCAGAAGTGCACTGGGAAACAGTTCTTGCCTTGCCTACCACCTAAGACCACCGTGAAAGAGACTTCTGCCCCTTCTCCACAACATAACACAGCGCCCCCAACACGGTTGGCTGACTGAATTTTATTATTGATAACTATGATTAGCAGATGCAAATCCAAGGCGTGCTTTATACAGAAGTATATCATTGTTCAGTCAGATTAAGCGTTATGACCCAGAGGTAAAAATGGTAGCAACCCTTCTGGAAACCTATAGCATTCCAATGACAGCAGGGATTCCCAAACCTTTCTATTTCAAGAAAAGATATATACTCATGGACATTAAAAGGTAACATTTTATTTAAACTAATTTGCTGAGGACCCCTGGCAATTCCTTTGGGACCAGAGTTTGGGAACCCCTGCCTGACACCACACTGCCCATTTTCACCTTCTCCTAGAATGAGGCAAACCAGCTCAATGAAGGAGTGTCCCACTCTCCTGGTGAAGGTCATTTATTTTTTGGAATTTATGCCATTTCAGCATCACAACTCCTGAGGTGATCCCAGCAGAAGCAGAGATAGTTGCCCCAAAGCCCCCTGACCCTTTAACCTTGGAGGAGGTCAGTCAGCAACACACTGTGGTGGTGAGTAAAAGTCTCCCCATACAAGAGTCCAAAGTGATGGTTCAGTTTGAAGTCAAAATGAAACGCGTGCACACATACTTTTTGTATGATTCCGTTTAGGTCATAGACCGTCTCTGTAAAACTTGGACAAATTATGTTGGGAATTCCAACACGTTGGAAAGTCCAGAAAGTCCATCGGTCCTAGGAACCTCCACAACGATGACACTGTCCACAACAACAAAACCTGAAGCAGAAAAAAGTGAGAATGTGCCCAGTTACGCTATGCTAGAATTTGGACTGTGATGCTGTAAGGGCAGGTACCAGTAGGGGACCCAGAATCTGAGAAGGGGCCCAACTCTGCTTCACAGAAGAAACTGAACATACTGCAAGAACGTGGTGAGAGGAGGACTGTGACTGAGCAGGACTTTTGAGCTCTATGAGGCACTGCATTACATGTGAATGAAGAACAAAACCATGTGATCTTTGTGAGCGTTGTGTGTTATGTTATGGTGTGAATGGTTTTAAAGAGAGATATCAAGTTTACAGAGTTTCACGGAGATAGCAAGAAATTCTTGATCTTTTCATAATCAGGATATATGCTAATCAACTATCAGTTGTGCCTTTCAGCCTTTGTATTATTTGTGAAGCTTGATATTGCTTCAGATCTTAACTTGTTCCGCTTCTGAGTGTTTTTAAGTATCCTCAATGTTTCAGTTAGCTAGGTTCAATAATACCAATATTAGTGTTATAATTATTAAAAGAAACTTGACTTCGTAGTAAAAATGAATTTTACTAAGTTGTTTCCCTTTTGACCTGCTGGGTGGCTCATCTTGTTAAGGCATGATCTAGTTCACAAGTGGGCCCCACAGTGTGGTATAGAATCCAGACCATGCCAGTGACGCCTGTGGCTGGCAGCCAGGTGCTGCAATACACAGCTGACACTTGCTTCAACCAGTGATTGGACGGTATTAGTCTGCAGGGATGGTAATGCCTCACTGCAAATAAGTGATCCTTGCTGGTTGAACGGGTGTCTGCAGTTCCACCTGTTAAACTGCATAACTAGTGCCTTCCTCCAACTCATGTCTGTGTGTACCTGACTTTTAAAATGTGGTGTGATAGGAGGCTGCAGCTGGTATCAGCACATGCTTATCTGGGCATTTCCCAATTGATAGCAGTGGATGCAGTGATGAGCAATGAAAAATAATTTGCCATTTTTATATGTACAGTACAGTATATGGACAGTAAGTACTGGGACAGAGACTGTTTTTGGTTTTTTTTTTGGCTCTGTCCTCCAACACACCAGATTTGAAATGGACCAATGAATAAGAGGTGAAAGTGCAGACTGTCAGCTTTAATTTGGTATTTACATCCACATTGGGTGATCCCCATTTTATACACAGTCCCCTTATTTTAGGGGACCAAAAGTAATCAGACAAATGAACATGATCTTAAAGTCAACATATGTAGTACTTGGTTGCAAATCCTTTGCATTTGGTGAGTGCCTGAAGTCTACAACCCATAGACTTCACCAGATGTCGAGTATCCTTAGGTTCTTGTGATAAGCTTTAGAAGTTGGGTATTCTCTTGTGATAAGCTTTAAAGTAAAATTTAAACCCACTGTAAGAGGTTGGGGATATTCTTACATGCTGTTGCAATATTATAAACTTGCAAATTGTAAAACTTTTCTGTGGGTAAAAAGGGAAATTTAAAGCTGTTTTGTCCTATTTTTAATATTTTGTCATTTTCAGACTAACTGAATAGGAATACAAAATTAACATTTTAAGCATTGTAGTGAATATTTTAAAAAATTTCTTCACAAGAAAAAAAAACTTTAGAAGTATAGGAAATCCATTAGAAAATTTTCAGAGACAGAAAATATGATGAATTGCATATTTTCATGTTTTAATATAAATAAGCTTGTAAGAAGATTCACTGCATTCTTTGTTCCTTGAAATACTGTATATGGGTGGAGATCTTGTGGTAGTGAATTCACTGGTCATTTTTTCCCAGTGAAGAAAACGTTCCAGCCTTGGTTAAGATCTAGGAAAGAAACAGTTGTCTTTGAGAAGGTGTTTTAAATACAGAAAAAATCCATGTTACATGTAGACTGAATTCATAATGCTGGAATGAAACACACACACACACACAGATCTGTCAAATACAGTTATTTAGAATGTCAGACTTGGCTTGAATTTTTAATGATCCCATTCACTGGATTAATTTGTCCAAATGTATCGCTTGTACCACAACACGAGGACGTTATGAAACACCATTGCTTTGTCATTCGCCAGTGACTTTAAGGATGCTCACCTGCTAACGTATCTCCATTCTTAATTGCCAGTTGAACATTCTGTGAAAAGATTTGATTATGATGATAGTGATTATTATTATTATTAGTAGTAGTAGTAGTAGTAGTAGCAGCAGCAGCAGTTGTTGTTGTGGTATGACAGGAGTGACGTCATCAGTGGTGTTGGAAATCGATTCGTAATACTCAAAGCATTTATTTTACTGTAGAATCACAAATCTTACAGTTAAAAAGCGATCGTCTCAAAATCACTACAACCTCGTAGGCGATATAATTTACCTGGCTTAAACACCCCACCATACGCTCAACTGCGTGCAGAGATGACCGTACTCTTCGTAACGCCAGAAGTTCCTGCTGTAGCCACAAAATGACATGTTATCCCAGGAACTTCCGGAGCTACGTGTCTGCTTACATTTTAAGAGGAGTTATAACAACCTACCTGCAGCTGTTTCAGTTCTTTAATTTCGGCCGCGCGGAGATTCTCACGAATATTAATTTCAGACATTATTTGCCAGGAGTAGCCGTTCTTGAAAAACCAAGACCCGGACAGCTTGAAAGTTGGCGCCTAGAACACTAAAGACCAAAATAATCGAGTGTAGAAAGGGTCGATAATAGAACGCTACTATGAAGCAATCGTCGTTAGCCCTTTCAGTTTCACATAAAGTATAGTTCATTCTTATCTTTTATTCGGTCTATGATTCTTATACTTATTAGGCTAAAGTAAACACTGTTCTGCCATTCATGTAGCTTACATTACAAGGTTATATATACAGTATCATGTCAAAAGTATTAGGGCACCGGTGGTTCTTTAAAAAAGGACCCTGGGTTGAGAAGGATTCAGTTATAGGCTATGCGCATTTATTGAATAACAAACCAAAATATCCTATAAACTTTTTTTTAAATACCTTTTATACCTTGTTTATACCTAGGCCTACAATAACACAAAAAATGAGTTTCACTTAAAAATAATATTAGACATGACTTTCCTCAAAATAGCCTCCTTTGGCATTAATTAAAATTAGACGAATTATTGGAAATATCCAATTATTTTGCAAATGAGGGTGGGAGAGAGATGGAGGGGTAGTTCAATTTACTGAAATCTTATCTACCTTAAGTTTAAGTTAAGTTTTTTTTTTTTAGACCATTACATATACATAACTATATAACATTACATTTGTATTAAATTTAGCACATTAAATTAAAAATAAAAATTACACTATGTTATTCATTTGGCGTCACCACAATTTACCTAGCAATAAGAGGGGTCTCATAGTGACATTCTTTAAATTCAGATAGAATAGTCTATATAAAAACAGAAATTGTGCTATTATAGGCCTACGTTAGCCTTTTATTGGCTGGGCCTACGTCATAGTCCTACAATATACTGTCAGGTAGGCTAGGGCGCTAGGCTACAACATATTAGCCGCAATGTATGCTACTGAGGGAAATAGCTGTGCCTAAAGAAATTACTTTACGTTAGTCTATAGGCCTATACTGAATTGATTGATCCGGGGGAAAACGGATTTTCGACGTTGATATTTTGGCTGGTGCGTCTCGATTTGTATTTAGTATCCCTTTTATGTGGCGTGCAGACAGTCGTTTCCGTTTTGCGGGCATTTAGTGAGTTCTGTGAGTTGTGCGTTTCCTGAGCTTTGTCACCTCAGCACTGTGATTCCCACGGCCTCTGAAACTACTTAAAACCTCACTGCCTCCACTGTGGAGCAATTCTGTCATCTCCATATTTACTTTTTCATAAGATAAATAAGTTGTTATTACTTTATTATCCTATGAAACGTACCCATTCGAGTATAATCAACTTTGGCTTGCACGTACAGATTAGATCATATAATAATGATTACAGCTTAAATGATGATTAGCCTGTATATGTGTCAATACTATTGACAGTTTGTCTGTTGCTTTTAATTATAATAAAAATCTGATATAATAAAGTATGGCAATATCTTAAATCCCTTTGGCAATTTGTTTACCATAGGTTGTTTGTGGGTATTTTGTGGTATTTATGCAATTTATAGCACAACCATATTTCTACGAAAAGCGTTTATTGTTATTTTTCGACAAAATGTTGCATGACATATATAAGCAAATACATTATTCACAAATGTGTAACACAGTAACCTCTTGACTATCATATACAAATTTAAAGGCCATACAATATAAACAACATCTGGAAATGTCTCGTTTCCCTGTTGCAGGTGTTGCTTTGATATAGGTGTAAATATTTGCAGATTTAAGTAAAGTAGCTCTATTCAAATTTGCTGTGGGCAATTGACTTCAGACGGCACTTTCCTTCTTGACTGATATGGCCGCGTCCGACCAATGACGAACAGGAAGGTACACATCAAAGCAAAGTCCAGCCAACCAGCTTCTCTCCTAAGTCCCGTAAAGTGTCGTGACGGAGGTATGAGACTATTTAGCTGGAACTAATCAGACTGATGACTTCAAATCAATTCTCTGATAAATTTTTGTGAAACATGGGAATATACTGCCTGGACTGAAAGTCGTATTTACAGGATACACTAGCATTTTTGATACAAAAGCTAGCCTCACCATAAAGCCCTGGAGATTTTGAACAGAATGGCATCCAGTACCAGCGAATGCCCCGGGAAAAGTATCCAGTACCGAGTTGACCATCTCCTGAGCGCAGTTGAAAACGAATTACAGGCGGGGAGCGAGAAGGGAGACCCCACTGAAAGAGAGCTCAAAGTCAGTCTGGACGAGAGGGAACTGTGGCAGAAATTTAAGGAACTCACCAATGAGATGATTGTAACCAAGAACGGCAGGTAAATATACGGACCTGGCCACACAGAATATAAATACTGCCTAGCATGTTGTATTTCGTTACTGTTTATTACATTTATATTCCACAGTTTTGATTAAATAGTAGGCCTACGTTATCAACTGGAAAGAGTTTTCGAGGTGATTGTACAATTGATCTTGAATTTCATTGGAAGTCATAATAATAGCAATTTTCCAAATTATACTACATAATTTATTATGAAATAAATCAGTGCAAACAGACTCGATAATACGTATTAAGAAATGGAATATATAATAATGAAAACTGCACATAGATGAATGAGAATTCAGTAAGATACTGATAAATTGTTAACTATTGGACTAGCTGGGAATGGGAAAAAATATGTTTTCCCATTTACCGTTAATCATTCGTGACCACTTATTTTTCAAAAAATAGATCGTGACATTATTCCCTGTTCCAGGCGGATGTTTCCAGTACTGAAGGTGAGCGTATCGGGGCTGGATCCAAACGCTATGTACTCATTCCTGCTGGATTTCGTGGCAGCAGACAATCACAGGTGGAAATACGTGAACGGGGAGTGGGTCCCTGGAGGAAAACCAGAACCACAGGCCCCCAGCTGCGTGTACATCCACCCAGACTCGCCAAATTTCGGAGCGCACTGGATGAAAGCCCCTGTTTCCTTCAGTAAAGTCAAATTAACCAACAAACTCAACGGAGGCGGACAGGTTAGACGATATTTTATCTAAAGGGAAAAACGTTTAGCTACTTTATATATGTATCAAAGATCCTTATCAGCTTCAGATCCTTGACGACTAGTATGCCGCGGCCTGTATTTGAATTGGGTAAATATGGGTCAAGAAGCTCATTAAGAAATTTTGTTGCCTTTCCAATAATTACTATGATCCCTTCATTAATTTGCTCCCCAGATCATGTTGAACTCCCTCCATAAGTATGAGCCCCGTATCCACATAGTGCGCGTCGGCGGCCCGCAGCGGATGATCACGAGCCACTCTTTCCCAGAGACACAGTTCATCGCTGTCACCGCGTACCAGAACGAGGAGGTTTGTGCGCGCCACATATGTTGGAATTCGTGAATGCCTTTTCGGGTTCTATGAAGACTTTTATCTGGGTATAACACCGCAGTACTTCCAGGGAAATTACATTCACATAGGGGATGCGTAATGTGGTGACAAAATGCGGCCACCAGTTTAATTAGTACTACTTCTGCCATTGTACGGCTCAACGAAATGATAAAACATCACAGTTCATTCTAAATAAATTAATATTTTATAATTACCCACAGTGTACCAATCTCCATCCCTGATTTTCCCGACAGGTCACTGCACTTAAGATCAAATACAACCCCTTTGCCAAAGCTTTTTTGGACGCTAAGGAAAGGTATGATGCCTCGCCGATTTTTCAAACGTGAAATTTATTCTACCGAAATGTTGTTTGTTGGCTACTGTATAATTTGTAATAATCTGTATATAATCTATAATCTGTATAATTTTATGTTCTAAATAATTCCCCTTTATAGAACTGATCATAAGGACATTATGGATGACGTTGGGGACAACCAACAATCTGGATATTCCCAATGTAAGTCTTATATAACTTTTACATTGTCTGCTACATGCAATTTGTACATACAAGATATTATAATAAATGAATAAACAAACAAACAAATAAATATCTCATGTGCATTAACCAACATTGATATCAATGATTATGCAATTTAAAGGAGAATTTCAACATTGTTGGATAGAGATACTGAAGAAAAATTTAATGGGACAATAATGCATTACAAATTAAATCGAGTCTGTACACCTCAGAAATACTTGTGAGATATTTTCTTCATTAGTATTTTGCAATAATGCCTACTTGGCTTAAAACATGTTTTAGCATTACAGTTTTGACTGTGCCTTCTGTGCTTTTGCCAAATAAAAATATCTGTATTTTAAGATAAGCCCCTTACTTGGATTAGCCATGCACAGCACAGTGGTAGTCACTTTGCAAAAACCAACAAAAAAGCCAAACAGAATTACTTCATATGATAAACATGCCCCCCCCCCTCCCTCTCTCTCTCCCCCTCCAGTAGGTGGGTGGTTCATTCCTAGTACAGGATCTCTCTGCCCCCCAGCGAACCCTCACCCCCAATTTGGAGGATCCCTGTCCCTGTCTTCCTCCTCACATGGCTGCGATCGCTACTCTACCCTGAGGAATACCCGCTCTGCACCGTACCCCAGCCCCTACACCCACAGAAACCCATCGCCAAGTGAGTGGCTTCATCCCCCGCCAAAACCTGCATGTACATACACACACTTACGGCCGCACACACCAACCTGTACCCATCGCCAAGTGAGGGGCTCCATCCCCCGCCAAACCCTCACATACGTACACACACGTACGGCCGCACACACACCGACCTGTACCCGATGCCTCTCCCCCTGCTAAACGGGAACCTTCCCTGTGGAATGCCAGGCATGCTCTTCCCTTTGCAGACACCACCCTCTGATGAACCCCCACAAACAGCCACAACCATGGAATGCACAAACCCACTAGCACCATGCACCCTCTGGCCCCTGGCTCCGGGTGCAGTGTGCAGTTTGCTGTGTGCTGTGTGCAGTGTGATGTGTGCTGTGTGCAGTGTGGTATGGCTCTAGTCCTACCCTAGTCAATCTGGCTGTAATCATATGCATAGCGATATTTGTAATTATAATTATGTATATGTATACATACATAATTATAATTATACTCTTGCAACCCAAAGGTTACAGGTTTGGATTTCCAGGTGGGTCAGTGTCCTTATGCCTTCAGTCAAAGTGCCTCTTTTAAATCCAGAATTCAGAGCATTCCTAAATAAATGTACTTTATCAAAATGCTGAATAAAAAATGCTGACTGGTAGCTTGTGCTTTGGAGGAGAGCAAGTGCCTGCTTGTCTTCTGAAGTTGCAGCGATGAGACAGGTGCACAAATACAGCTTGTGCCCTCCAGATTGTGTGTAATGCACCTTTGAGCCCTGGCTTGGTGTGTGTTGGTGGTGATGGCGTTTAATGTGTGGTGCTTCACGTTGCCTTGCAGCCAGTTACACAGACAACTCGTCAGCCTGCCTGTCCATGCTGCCTGCTCATGAGAACTGGTCCGGCCTGCAGATGCCCACCCACTCCAGCATGCTGTCCATGGGTCACAGCACCAGCTCCAGCACCACCTCAACGTTAGTCTGCCCTGTCCTTTCCCATGAGCACTCTGTTGCCCGCATTCATAAAACATGGGCCTGTATTCAAGACATATGTGTCCTTAACTTTGTCTTACAGGCAAAAGCAAGTGCTTTTGAGTGCTTTTGTTGGTTAAGTACACATCTTTTTGTATTATTGTAATTTAAAATAGAAAAAAAAGTGTACTTTAGTTTGTTATTCAATATACATGCATATATTAAGTGAATTCTTCTCTACGCAAAGTTTTGTGCGTGTGTGTATGTTTGAGTGTATATACAGTGTAACAATGAATATGAGGTTAAAACACAGAATGTCAGCTTTAATTTGGTGATTTGTGTAGCAATTACAGCCCAAAAATTGTGTCACAGTCCAGATACTTATGGATGTCATTGAATATATCTGTACTTCTCCTGTGAGACAATAGGTAATGCTTTATTACTGTATTAAATTATATATACTGTATTATACTATAATATTCACTATGCATTATGTATTGTGTTTTATTGTGTTATTTTAACATCACAAAAATATATGTATGTATAATATGTAAATGTAAATTCAGTTCTCCTTTGATTATGTAATGATTATATGTCTTCCTTGTTTCATAGGCAATACCCCAGCCTGTGGTCAGTGGGTAACTCCTCTGCCACCCCAGTGTCCCAGTCTGCCGGGATGTCCACTGCGTTCAGCTCTTCTTTCCTACGAGGCTCCACCAGTCACTACCCAGGCCTGTCCCATCCCGGCACAGTGCCCCCCTCTGGCTCCCCGCTGTATGACAGCACTGTCCCAACGGACTTGCACGACGTGTCCCAGTACGATATCTCGCCCCATGCCCGCCTAGCAACCGCCTGGACCCCCATCACTCCCCCCTCCTTGTAGGGTGGTGCACTTCCTCATGGAGACAGTTGCCCAGAGACTGAATGATTGTACCTGAGTTGCTACCGCAGAGACTGAATGATTGTGCTTGAGTTGCTACCATAGAGACTATGATTGTGCTTGAGTTTGCTTGTGCTTGAGGTACTACCATAGAGACTATGTGATTGTGCTCGAGTTGCTACCATAGATACTCTATGGTACACTCTAAAATACGTCATTAGAAAAAAGCACAAAGAATTCAGTACAACTACTGATGAACATGATGAAGCAAACGGGACCATATAGAGCTCTTACCTACTTTCTTGATGTGACATGAACACATTAATAAGCATTAATTGTATTTTACCCTCTGTGATCATGTTAACCTGAGATAATTAGCATCTACTGGCACACGAACACCTGCTTTGTTGAGAGAAAAATTAGACCATAGATGTAGTTTCTGTTTTCTCTCATGCTTTCCCTCGGTTTTACTCCCTGACTGGGAATTCCCTAATCGCGCTCAGGGATTGATTGTCTTCCCTGTCACATTAGCATTGTGACACTCACCACGACCTCCATCGTCGACTCAGGAGCGCACAGACAGTCATGTGCTCACCTTCAAAAGCATGTGTGATGTTGCTGCTGCTGCTTACACATATGTTTCATTTCAAGAGACCATGGCATTATTAATGCCTGTCCAGGTCTGTATAATTGAAGAGCCACCATTTTGTTATGGCTGCTTCCCATACATTTTGGCTCAACACTGTCTGATTTTTTCCACCATGAGATATAATTTGATAATGGATACATCTTTTAAACAGGAGATGTTGAAGGCCATATGAAACTGCCGTGGATTATTTATACTGTATGTTTGAACGTCTTTGTACACTTTTTGTAGCATAGCACTTTTTGTGCTAATTGTACAGACCATCCCTTGCCTTGTCAATATTGTAAATATGAATATAATTTGGTTTATTTTATTGTTATGGGAAGGATGAAAAAACTATTTTTCGGGGATTGTATGTAATTCATTTATGTGTATTTTGTGTTCACAAGCCAGGAAAGAAATATCTTATTGTAACGTTACTCATGAGCTGTTACCAAAGTGAACATTAAAGGGTCTTGCTACAGGTGTGATGCTGTTTGTCTCCTGATTGTCTAAAGACAATTCTTTGTTTTTTCTAAATATATATATACACTGTGCAAACTGCTTTTTAGTCCCCATCATTTTTTCAATGTGTCCTGTCACAGACATCTAGGCAAAATGTTTTCCCTCTCATCACTGTAACAACTTACATCAGTTCTGGGGGAGGGGAGAGATTGGTGCATGCATCCTTCATAACAGATGCAATCAGGAGGGATTCTCCAATGCAGTTATCACATTGGATGACTGCACAACTGTCAAAGCTGGTGCAGCAGGCTGACTACAGGTACCAAGTTGATCATAAGAGGCATTTTTTCAGTTCCAGTTAAGCGCCAATCCTTGGGATTTGTGACCATTTGATGGTGGGATCCACCTCAGGTCCAGCCATGCACCAAGAGCACAGACTTCTGTATACTGTATTCTACCCAACTGATCCCTGTAGGATCCATTTTTGAAAAACAAAAGCGTCTCGAGTGGGTGGTATGAACTTCAGTGCTTGTGCAAATTATTCTCACGAAATTCTCCTTAAAACGGCACATTTTGACCGAATTACATGTATTTGACCTGAAGCCATGTCACGTGATATATAGAGCCAATTACAAGTGTTTGTGGTCTGAAAGCATTTCACGTGATATATTATAAAAAATATGGCAGCCTTAAGTGTCCCAGTATTGCCATCCTTGATTACTGACTGAGCGAGGAGCATGTTTAAAGTGTGGGGTGACAGGGTCAGAGCGCCTGCAGCTTTGAGCAAGCACGAAAAGCATACTGGCTCTGTTTAACAAATCTGGTGAGGAACGGGGGAAGGGGAAAGAAAGACAGCTCGCAATTCACAAACCTCACTGAGAGCTGAAGCCCCTGGTCTTGCTTTTGTGTACACCGACATGTTCAACTTTGTTTGAACTCACCTAACGCGCTTTATTTTATTGTATTTTTAACCGAAAGTCGCAAGCATACTTATCCGCACGTTGGTTGCGCAGTAGCCAAACTATCAAGAGCTGTCATAGGCCTACTCGTTTATATAAACAAAAAGGCCTATACAGAATTAAACTTTTTTTGTAGTTTTGTTATGTGTCCAGTGTTTATTTCCTAGTTTTGATTTAGCAGTATCAACTGGGGATCATGTTTATAAAACACCTTATTTTCTTGGATCGTATAAATATTTTTGTGACCGATGCTCCTCGAGGCCTCACTCAAAGTAGCTGCTCGGAATTGTACCACGTCTGCGCCGTAAACTCGTGGGAGAAGGCCCTGGAATATACGCTCTGCTTGGAGCACTTTAAACACAGGTAGGCTAAATCAAATGTTTACAGTCCCATCTCAAGTTTGTTGTTTTGCATTTGTAACATTTCTGCGGCGGCTCCGGACTTTTTTCCTGGATGGTTAATGATGGTTGGTGACTGGCCCAGTTCGGCCTTGTGTACTTTGCTCTTATGAGAGAATTCTGCTCACATAGGTGAGGAATTACATCCATCTACAGCGGCTGAGATCGCAGAGAAAAAGCTGCCGAGACCCGGAGAACGCGGGCCAACGTCTGCCGAGAAACCGCGGTGATTAACCTTTGAGTCCCGGCCTGTCACTGAGTTTAATTCACAGATCCGTGAGATGAGGACGATTCTCTCCGAATTAATAATCACTACATTTCCGCCCCTTGCCCCATGACTGCATCTGACAGGTTTTTTCCTCTCTGTCATGTGGTCAGTGGCTGCACAACTAACCCAAAGTCGCCTTAAGATAGACCTTTATTCACCTTTTGTAAAAAACGCAAAAGCAAAAATGCTATGCGTATTTTGGGCGACTATCAATGTTGTAATGAGTAAATATGCAAACGAAGTGCCTTTTTTTGACTCTTCGTGTAATTACTTTGTGTAACTACCCCCACAAAAGTCCTCCTAAAGTGAACGTTCTCTATATCAGTATGAAAAAGGTCTAGTGCATGCAGAGCGAGACTAGCCAGCTGGCAGTCAAGTTAGAATCGGTGTGCGCATTGTGCGACTATCAGCTCCAAGGCCCTGTCACCTAATTGCTGAGCGATCAGCAGTGGAGTACGAACTCCCGTGCCTTGTGTTCGCTGCACGTTTCTGTGAACTGAGTACAGAAAGATCTTCGCTTGTTATCCGATGATTCTTCGGTGATCTCTGGCGGATGACTCTGAGCGCGAGTTTGGAGGACAGAATGTTATGTGCCCATTCATTTTTTTTGCAATATAGCATTTGAAATAATAAGCTATGTTTGCAGTTATTGCTATTCAAAAGACATTAATCTGTGTATTAAGAAAACATTGAAACGTGTTAAATAAATGCATATTTATGGTGATAGGCTACGAATAGTCCAATGTGATTTCTAAAGTTATATACAGTGTAAAACAACTGAGTGATTGGGCCTTGACATTGAAGCAAGCTTGTTCCTAGCCTGTTATTTAAATAAATAAATAAATAAATAAATAAATAAATAGGGGCCTTAAGAGTATCTGTTTAGGACAGGGATCCCTGTTCCTTGAGTTCTCAGAAAAATTGGAAAACTATCTTAAGAACATTCTGTTAATATTGCAATATCTAAAATTATACAAAGATAAACATAGTTTACAAAAGAATGGTTTCTACATTATCAGTAATTGTGTGGTCTTTGTAATTTAGGATATCTTTATATTGTTGTGAATACATATTTGATGTAGATAAATAGCACATGTAATATTTTAGGTATGTTTCTACGTATTTCTGTGTTAAATAGCACTTGACCAATGACCAATTACAGAACATTAATAGGAAATTTGGAGCAAATAATATGGACCTGTACAACCAGCTGCTTTGATAGTATTTATTTTATTATTTTTATGCACACATAAACATCTCTGTAGTTTATGTATTTGGTTGATAATTAAGTGTGCACAGTTGTATTTAACACAAAAATGTAATTGTGTGTGTTTTGTGGGGGGGGGGGGGGGGGGCGGTTTCATGGAAGAAATTTTTAACGGTTCACTGTTGCCATCTACTGGCCAGAATACTCCACATGTGGCACAACCACTGGTCGGGAGATACTTCAGTATGATAAGTTAAGAACAGCTACTAGGAATGTGCAATTTTACCTGAATTGCCATGTCTATGTAAGAGAAATTGAAGAAATACATCTAGGAACTGTAAGTATTGTATAATTAACAAATACCAAGAACAAGAAGACAAACAGAAACAACAAAAACAACTTTATTTGTGCAGTACTTTTCTTATAGGTATGCAAAACACTTTGGAGATTATTATTACATTTAAATATAATTTACAGAATTTTGCATATGCTCTTGTCCAGAGCAACCTGAAAATGTGCTTTGAACTTCTGTACAAGATTGCTTTGCATCCATATATTAGCAAGTACAGAACTCTCAGAAGACCAAATAACTGCTATCTACACAATTTGTACTTGGGTTTTTTTTATTTTTTCAAGAAGGGTAAGTGAGGGTGGGAAGTTTAAATTTTATTGAGAGTCTGTAAATGCTTACTTCAGGTGTTTTCTGAAGAGATGGATCTTCAGTGTTCTTCTGAATAAATGGGTACAGAGCAGATCACATGCTGTCATCCGTGTGTAAAGCGACCTGCAAGACTGCATAACTGCATATTTTTAAAACATGCATCTAAAGAATGTGTGAGAAGTCTCTATGACCTTGATATTTTACTTTTCATCTTCAAGTAAAACTGATCACTTCTCTGTGAGAGTTGAATTAAAATGCACCAGAGGGTGTGCAGGAGACTGAGAATTGAAACTATATCGGGTTGTATCATCATTTTGACATTGTGCTGTGAAAATTGAGAAAACTACAGATATATTTATATAAGTTTTTCCACAATATATCAAATATCATTGGTCCTGTTTGCGATATATTAAAAAAGTGTACTTCCTTGACCTTTTCTTTGACTTTTCTGTTAAACTTAATGCAGGAAATTTCTGTGGAATAAGTACAATAGCATTTGTGTTGAAAATTCATGCATAACTTGCTGTGCTGGCCAGTGGAAGTGGGAAAAAAGCGGGAGATTTTATGACCTTTGAACTTATGAAAATTAAAGTTGTTCTGGCATCCAGTAAGAGTACCATCTCTTGCCTGGTTGCATACAAAAATATCCATAGCTGACTATTATTTTTGTTACCTGCTCGAAGCCAGGTAGGGTCGTTGGCCTTTTAGAATAAATCGTTTTTTTTCTCCAGCAGGTGGCAGAAATTCACAGAAACCAACTTGTGAATCCCATGTATCACTTGCTAGTTTGGGCCGTTGTAATCTGTAACTGGATAAAGGCATGCAAATAATACATTTGAATTTTTACGGCAATAACTAAAGGGAAAAAAAAAACATGCATATGCAAGCACACACACAATCAGCCACTGAAGATCCTGTTGTTTATGGAATAGAGTTTTTTTTTCTGCATGGTTGAGTCTCTTTGAAGGCCTCAGTAGAACTGGCCTCAATATGACTCTTTGGCCTTTTCCATGGTAGGTCTTTTTTGACATTTAATTAGTCACCTGTTCCAGATTGCTGTACTAAATCAGGCATTTTTGGACCTTTATGGTGTCCAGACTACTCTGCAAGGCCAGCTTTCCTCTCTTGATTTGATATTGATATTGATACGTGGTTTGATCCCCTGTTATGTTCATCTCATAAAAAAGATGACTGGTCTGTTTGTGTTACCATTGCAAAGGGTGGACAAAGTATTGAAAACAGTGGTGTGGATGTTTGTAGTAATTTCTGAGAAGTGTCATTTTGGTTGATTGCATTGAATCATTATTAAATTAGGAACATTTTGAGAGTGAGGGTTAAATTATAGTGCTGTACTTTTACATTTTAATCATTACTAAAATTATATTAAATGAATTCCCCCCCCCCCCCCATTTTTATCCTGCAATATAGCTGATTGCCTGCCTTATTTATTTAACAGTCTTATTTCTTCATTTTAGTCATGGGTGTGAATAATTGTTGAGGGCGCTGTAGATATGTGGTGACCACTAGGGGGTCTGGCATGCCTCTCTCACATCATTGCATGCTTTATGTTTTTCT
Source organism: Anguilla anguilla (assembly GCF_013347855.1). NCBI lineage: Eukaryota > Metazoa > Chordata > Actinopteri > Anguilliformes > Anguillidae > Anguilla > Anguilla anguilla. The sequence continues at coordinate 10,198,652 of NC_049218.1, forward strand.
TTTTGGCAAGTGTTGCAAATGATGCAACATCCACTTCCCTTTCAAACCAGACAATGACCTGGCCTCATCCTGAGGGGAAAGGATAAGTTATTGGATTGGAGAGAGAAAAGTGATGTCCTATGGTGGGAACAGAAGGAAATACTGGATACAAGTTTTGTGTGGGATTTGTGTGAATGTCAATGTTTTTTTGGTTTAGGTCCAGCTTTTCAATGGTTTATTCAATGGCATAATATTTGTGAAAATGGTCCACCATTCCGCATGTGATTCTTAAATATGAAAATGAGCCAGGTCAGTGGGTTGGCCTGGGCATTGGAGATTGAACTGAACTCGTTCTGTAATGAAATGCCTCTTTCTTCCTCCTTATTCTTCTGCTGCAGGCTGGCTGCCTGGCGTGGCTGCTGGGGGTGTGATCAGAAATGCCGAGGGATCGTGGAGAGGAGAATGGCACGCTGTCCAAGCTGAAAATGGAGGATTTTGCGGAGCCAAATGGTAAATGGACTGCATTTATATAGCGCTTTTATCCAAAACGCTTTACAATTGATGCCTCTCATTCACCCATTAACACACACACACTCACCAACAGTGAAAGGCTGCCATGCAAGGTACCAATCAGCTTGTTGGGAACAATTAGGGGTTAGGTGTCTTGCTCAGGGACACTTCGACACGCCCAGGGCGGGGGATCGAACGGGCAACCATCTGACTGCCAGACAAACGCTCTTACCTCCTGAGCTGTGTCGCCCCACATACCTCTGTGTGAGAGGGAAGGAGATGGAGGCTCTGTGCAGCGGAGAATGTGTGCAGCCCTTCAAATCAAGGTCAGGAGACTTTTCTTCTGGGGAGGAAATGGGAAAGCACAAAAGTAAGGTGGAAAAAAGGGTGATCTCGAGACTACTGGCCTTGTGTTCAAGGATGGATTATTCTACGGCTTGGAGAGGGGGCGGGGTTGTTGTTTCCTTGCCTGTATCTCCTCTGGTCCTTCTGGCTTAGTGTCCAGCAACTGCTTATTGCGACTTGATACTTGGTGATCCATGGTGCGCTTATTATACCAGTCCACTATAATCTTCTTGTCTTATCCTCTGTTACACATGCCTGATGGTAGTTGATGGTGCTTTGTACTGTATGTGTGGAAGGACTCCTGCAAACCGGCACTTCCCACTGACTTACTCTACTCGGGGAGAATTTACCAGTGTACACCAATCACTCATTAATACAACATGCTGTATCTTATTTCTAAAAGAGAGCCAGAAATGCTAAAACAGAAAGCTCTGGGGTCTTTATGTGTTCACGTGCAAGCAGTGCTTAGAGACGCTGTATAATGCATGGTCCCTCTTGGGGTGTCGGGGGAGGGGGTTGCTGCGGAATGGAAGGCACGCAACCTGGCGCGCACAAGCCAGGCATTTATGATGCGGTACTGCGTAAAAGCACTTGGATGGGTACCGCTACTGACGTCATAGGGGCTGAAACTTTGGCAACACCGGGGCCTTATTAATTTCACGTTATCCGGAGGGACTCATGTCTACCAAGGGCGAAACAAAACCGTTCTGTGTTCAGTTTTGTATTTATTCATTTTTATTAAATCCAATATGTTAAGCTCCGTGCTGCTACTCTAAGCTGCTCCTTACTAAAGAAGAAGAAACGAGTGTGGCGATTGTATTTCTATGGCAACTGTCAGAAATTCAGAAAACAAAATGGCTCTGGTCTCTAGACACCAGTCATTGTCACTGAACAACGTGCTGTGGTCCGTATAATTTTGGATGGCTTAAGGGTCAATAAATAGGCTATGACAGTGTATCATTTTAGATCGCCTACCGCATTGTGTATTACCTTTGTAATCAGAATGAATACTTCAGATATTCTCGGAGAACACGAATTACCCCTATAACATTAAATTACAGACATGCAAATTTGTTGTAATACGCCGTGCATATATGTATCTGTTAATAGGCCCCATTTTCTTTATAGCCTACTAGCATACAAAACGCATAAACGGAACAAATAAATGTCTAACATGCTTTAAGGCTCCAGTCTGTAGCTTAGCACGAAAACGTTTTGCTCTCGTGCTCCAAACGTGGCATGAAATCAACGGGTGTGGTACTATCCACGTCAGTCAGCAAATGCATAGATTTATTCGCTGAAGATAAATTGGAATTTCGTGAGGTGTGAGATGTGTGACTGGGAAGAGCGAAGCGTTTTTAAATGCATCGGGATTTCTCTCTCAAATACAATTTTCCACACCGAGGTTTTTTTTTATTAAACAAAAAGAGGAATCACTGTTGTAAATACTTAACATATAGAGCGTAGTCTGTCCATATTCACGCAACAGACAGAATCGAAGGCACAAAGAAAATGCAGTTTTTGTGCCAGCTCTAAAATGCCCCGAAGGCTTGATTCCCCCCCCCCCCCCCCCCGTAATAATCCCATTAGGATCCTATTGAAAAAAAGCTCCTTCTGTCAAAGCGGGAGCATTGACGCAAGCAAGTCTGACGTCAAGAGCTGCAGTGAATGGGAGCAAAAAAACCGAGCGCGAGGAGCGTGTTTGCCTACAGAAAACACCGAGGGCGTCATTGGCATAAATGAAACTGCCAGGAAGAAAGACGTATCTGCATGAAAACCGCACGGGTTCACAGAGGGGAAGCTGCAAGCAGACAAGATAAAAAACTAAACTGCAAAACCGTGCTTGTGACATTATCCACCTGGCTTCACATACACAGCCAAGGTTATGTGAAGTATAACTAGGTTATGTAAAATTAATCGAGTCATAGTTTTTTTTATTTATCTTGCAGTTATTTATGAGAATAGAGAAAGGTATTCCGTTGCTTAGGATTTGTGCAACCATTTAATTCCAATATATTTTCATAGAATAGAAAATCACAAGTGCATGAGAACTTGTGATTTAAATGATCAATACGGGCTACGTTCCACAATCCGACCCGAACAGCCCTTGTGTTCTCACATATCATTGTATATCAGACAGGCTAATCCTTAAAAATAGTTTTGAACGTTACTGTGACAATGAAAACACTGACCAAAAGGAAAGTATCTTCGTTTTTTCTTACTTATGGCTCAACAGGTCCATATATGAAAAGTGTAGTACACATTTAAGCTAAGAAAAACTACACACAAGTCAAGATATGAGTTCTCAATAAACGTTTTCAGTAAACAATGTGTAGTATTTATTTTTGGTAATGTACAAGACGGGAATGGAATTCTGGGTTCACTTTTCTATTGGGTTCATATTCAGGCAAACAACAGGATCCAGGCATTCAGAAGTAATGTTATGCTATTAATGCAGTATTCAAAATATCTATGATATTGAAAAAAAACGTGTATAATAATAACGTTCTTGATATTTGTTATATAACGAGAAATACAAGTGGTCATCCGACATTTCATCTCATAAACAAGGATACTGATGACCGTATGAAAAATATTTCGCTGTTGCATCTGCTTTCTTATATTGGCAGCGAGCTGCAGGTCGTAAAGGCAAAGTAAAACAACATATGTTTATGGTTCTGGATTGTTCCCCTGTTGACATAACCATTGGGGAAATATCAAGTGGTTTGTGTCAAAAGAAACAATCTGTGGGGACAGTATTTTGTCCCGTTAGCTGCGAGTTTCTTTTTCTCCACAAAGAACGAGAGATTTTACGTGTGTGAGAGGGAGTGCGTGTGGGAATACGAGCGGTGCAGAATTTAAAGGCTCGGGTTGCTTGCGTAGGATAAACGAGGTTATCGTTTGAGTCCATCTGAATTGCAGCCTTGGCACCGTATGCGAAGCGAGCTACTGACGTCAACGCCTCCTCCTGGCCACGAGTGCTACCCAAGTGCTGGACCCCCTGTTTACAGCAAACTCCTAAGTTACACGGTGCCGTCACAACAGAAACCCAACCTTAGGCTCTGGGTATTAAAAACTATAGAATACAGTGGTAGTAATCAAAGTACCTCAAACCGATGCTGAACCATGCCCGTTCGGTTGATCAGTGTCTCCCTGGCAACTGGATTAAGAAGTTTTATGAAGAGGCAGTCAAAGACGACTGGAACATCTTTAACACGTCGGGGGACTGATGGTTTTTACCATATGCACGCGAAGGTACTGTGTTCCGATTTCCCAGCGCTTAAGTGTTGGTCCTCTTCTGTGTACAAGCGGGGTGATAAGAGATCAGACAAGATCCTTTCCCACTGCACAGATGTTAGCAACATCTGCCACCCGCTGCTTCTCTTGTGCGCGGCCACGGCAGCAGTGATGTAGACCTTTCCCGGTGTCTGTTTTAACATTCTATCACATTTCAATTGACAGAGCCGCACTTCTGTGGCTGCAGTGTATGCTAGTTTGTAGGGAAACAGTGGGGAGGCGCACGTTCATTCAAAGCCTCTGTGCTGGTATTATATTCCCTGTAGAACGCTGTGGAATATTGAAATTATATTTATTGCAGATCTGTTGCCTGTGTGCGTCTGAGTATTGGGCTCTAGTTGGTTCATTGCCTACCATGTCAAAGATTGTCATGACAATGCTAGAGTCGGCGATTAAAATTAAACGAATGACCGCAGTGTTGTGCTCGCCCTGGTGGATAAGAATGCCACAGTTTAGCCGCGCGTCGCCTTTGATGCACACTTTCGCGCAAAACACCGTCCAGTATAATCCCGGGCACACGTGATCAGCAAATCACCGCAGAAACGATATTTCTCATCTGTTCAGCAAAAAAAAAGAAAAAAAGCCTAAGCTGTTTTTTTTGTTTTACTGAAAAACACAGCTAATCCAAAAGCATTTGTTGTGTTGATACAATTTGATAGCATCTTCTTTCATCTGCAGTGGCCGAGCACTCGCACACCTGTCAACTTTCTCTTCTCGCATTGGTTTGGCGGAATACACAAAAGCGGAGTAGATAGAGCGGAGAGGTCTGAATTAATGGGCTTGAGGCTTGTTCGGATTTCTTCACTATCCTCTGCCTATCGCATGCACTTGCTCAACCAGTTCAAAGTGTCTCGTTTTCAACCGCCTCTCGCAGCCGCCTTGGAGCCAAACCCTGCAGGAAGAGGCATAATATTGAAAAGGATCAAATGTCGAAGAAACGTAAAACTCCTGCAGACGAAGGAGGCTTCGCGAACGCCGAGGGCTCTCCGTGCACGAGCTGCAGTGAACAAGGTAAGAACTGGGCGCCCGTCTCAAACGCGCCTGTTTCCTAAAGCTAGCGAAGCCTTTTGAATCATGCTAAGGTCACGAGTATATGTCTGGAATCGGACATATACGCAACATACGTCTCATACGTCGGATTTTCAGACATAGGCATTATCGATGAGGATGCATGTGTAAGACAATGCAAAAGTTGAGAATTCCTATGGAAAGTAATGACGTAATTAACGATAATTTGCTTAACACAGGCCAACAGGAAAATAACAAAGTAGTACATAGAAATGACTGCCTCATTTCACTAAGTTTGAACTTGTTGTCCTCCTTCGTTCTACAATACAAAGACGTAATTTAATTACGTCATTCCATGTGAAGTCTTTGACACTTGAAGACCTTTTTTCCTGTTCGCGGGCGCGCGCCCGCTCACACGCGTACAGAAGCCAGTTACTGTGTGGCATATTTAAGGGGGAAATAAAGGAAGGTATGTTCATTTGTTAAATCATTGTTGTATATTCTCGAAATAAAGGGGCAACTGTTAGAAAAAAATATCAACTCCAGCACCATATGCGAACTTAAGTTAACTGTTAGATGTGATTTTTAATAGTGTCCACCATTATCCGTTATATTTATGTTTAGGTTTTATGATGTTGAGGCCTAACTGGTGAGAAAGCCATAGTCCACACAGCATGTGTTCTTTAGAACATAGAAATATTGCTTTTTTGTGTATTGCAACATTCAGATAGGCGGTTTTGCATTAGAACTCTACAAAGAGTTAATTTGACTTAATATTATTAATTCACATCTAGATCATGCCAGTTTCTGATCCCTCAAAACATGCGTTTTTGGAGAGTTTCTCTCATGGTGATTCAGGGTGCCTTCACACATATCCTTCTAGGGCTCTGCAAGGCTCACTTCAGCTTTTTGTTTAAATTTAAGTTAATTGGACAAGCATGACCATAATATGTCATGGTTCATGCCACTTTGGCCTGGTTCGTTGTGGCATATTGGGGAGTTTTCCAGAGTTTTCTTATGTTTTGATTTACAGATTTGATTACTTGCAAATTTGGCCCGCTGTGTGAAATACTGGGAGGGGAAGACTCCGAAATGAAACGACAAATTTAGTGCTTTTGAATTCAGATGCTTTAAAATATGCACTGCATTTCATAGGAGCTGTGCAGGTTGCACTCTGTGCAGGTCTGGTGCATGTGTATAAGCATCTTCATACGTGGCAAGGACCAGATTCATTTCGCCATTGATTCAAGGCAACAGTGAATTTGCTAATAGTTCGTTTTTTAAAAGCAATGACCTCCTAAACATAGTATCAAATTACTGACCTTTGGCACCACTTTAATAATTAATATGAAATACAAATATAATGTAAAAATAATGTACCCAATATTAAATTGAATAAGCCTCCTTTTCCAAGGTGACACATGCTAAACTATTTTCAGTTATGTACGTACAAACATCCCCCACCAGACTAATAATTTTACAAAAGGAACAGCCCAACTGGCTGTAGGTTATTATAGTCAGAGATCATGTAACTGTCAAATGGAGCTTGGCTCCAAATTTTGGAATACAATGATATATGGGGACCGCAGCATTGGGTCCCTGCTCATTTTGACTCAAGATTTCATGCGACAGTACTTACACATTTACGTTACAGTTCAGCATTTAACAAGGTGGTCTTATCCAGAGTGACTTGTGCAGATTACATTTTTACACACAATCCACAATCTTATGGATATTTTTACTGAAACTATTCAGGTTCAGTACCTTGCTTAAGGCTGCAACAGCAGCACCACAGCTGGGAATCAAACCCATAGCATTTGATTTAAAAAACAGTTAAGTTCTCTAACCATATTACTACACTGCCATCTTTATAAGGCCCACCAGTTTATTGTAGTGTCCCCAATGTTCATGTTTAGTCCTGGCAGAATGGGTACAAATGTGATATTTAGTCGAAGACCAACTTTGAATGCTCTCTCAAAAGGGTCTCTGGGAAATGTGGACATATCGAGAATTTACACTTGGCGTGGATGGCTAGACTCTCAAATCGGCAATGGGGTTCGCACATGAACGCAGCTGCAGTTGCTGATGATTGGCCGTTCCAAATTGGGGTGTGAATTGGACGTGCTCAGCCCCACGTTTTGTGCAAAATTTATTTTTAAAAAGAGAACAAAATATATGAAAGGGGTGGCAAGGGTAAAGAACTGGTGCTCACGTGATAGGTTTTAGCCGGAATAACCTTAGTGTTGTTCGTGCCCTTGAGACAACATTGTGTAGCTCTGTTATAGAATCTCCTGCTTTTGGGGTTGCCTGCACCATGAGTCTCCCAAGGTAGTGATGGAGACCACGTGGACCAACTTGATGTGGGCCAGAACCTTGTGCCAGGTGCTCAGGCCCTCTTGTTTTTTGGCCATAGCCCATGTGAGAATCTCCCTTGGCTCACGTGAGAAGGAAACCGGGCACTTCCTGCCTGCCGAGTGGGACATCTGTTATCATGGGTAGCGCACAGCATGACACCCTTCCTCCACAATGTGCCCCCCACCCCTCTTCACTCGCTGACTAACAAGTGTAACAAGTACAATAAAGAATTTCAGTCGTACTGTATATGGTTCCTTTTGTGTACTTATTGAAAATCTTATAGTACTTTACAATAAGCTGAGTTTATACTGATCTCCAAGACCACCAATGGGTGGCTCTCATCTGGGTACAGTCAGGCAGCCATTTTGTCACCCATCACACATCAACTGAAAAGGAGTAATGTGTGATAAACTGATAAATGAATGGATCTTGAATGCCCGCAGAATGTCAGGGTCAAGCTGATTTAAAGTACGCTACAAAAAGACATCATCTACTGCAGCATGGTGTCCGCATCATTGGTCTAACAAGGTTTTTTTTTTTTTTTTTTGCTTGGTCCAGGGGCAAGAGCACCGCCTCTTCCTGTTTTGTATTTCCAGCTTGCCTGGATTTTGTTTTTATTGTTAATATGAGCAATGAAACAAAATGCTTTATGTATAGTTATGAAAAAAGGACTTTTACCTTACATGGTGATACAGAATGTCATGGGTCTGAATAGCAGAAAACCAGTCATTGAGAAATGCAGTCGATATATAATTCATTATAATTCATGACTTCTGTGAATGAGGCCTTTGTTTTCAGCATTTTGTCTGATATCATGCACTCAAGAAACTTCTCATTTACGGTCCGAACGCATCTTGCCTCCAAAACCAGCGAGGCAGACTGTTGGGGAGACAAAGAAAAATTCTGGGGCCACAGTTGGGTATTTGCAAGCTTGGAAACACCTTGGGGAAACAAAGTCTCCCTATCGCGAGATTTCACCTCATGGCAATAGGCTTTTTGGATGGGCCTCAAGAAAAAAGCCTCTGTTGAAGGCCATTGACAAAAATTAGCATCTGGAGTTTGTTAAATGGCATTGGAGCTTCTATTGCAACCACATGTTGGTCCGATGAGAGCTAAATTGAGCTTTTGGGGCACAACATCAGCAGTGTGTTTGGTGTCAGATAGGCACTTGAAAAGAACATCATAACTGGTGAAATATGGTGGTGGATCTTATTTAGAAAAATTCTGATGCTGTAGGTTTGTTCTGCATTTTCTGGTCATGTTAAGGTCAATGGAATCATGAATCAGCAAGTACCAGGACATACTGGCCAAAAATCTGGTTCCCTCTGCCAGCAAGATCAAAACTGGCTGTAAATGGATCTTTCAGCAAGAGAATGAAACCGTTAAATGGGCGCAAAACCACTGTTTTGAAATGGTCATCTCAAGTTTCCAAAAACCGATCGAAATTTGTGGTTTGAGTCGAAGAGGGCAGTCCATAAGCACAAATAAAATGATCCAAAGGCTCTTGAAAGATTCTGTATGGTAAATGGTCAAAGATGACCCACCCCCCAATGTGTTTGCCAATATCATAGAACACTACAGAATATGAATCACTTGTGTTATTCTTACAAAGGGAGGGTACATAAAGTACAGAAAACAGAGGTGTGAATATTTGTGACACATTTCTTTCAGAAATAAGTGTACAATTTTAGAAATGCGTTATTTTGGTTTATTCCATTGAATCATTATTAAAGTTGAATATTTTCTCATGTTTTTACATCGCTATCAATAGTATGAATAGTTTTGGAGGGCACAATGTGTTTCTTCACAGATATTACAGACACAATGGAAGAGATGGAAAATTATTTACACTATCTGCAAATGTAAAAAAAGCACACACACACACACACACACACACACATTCACGCACGCACAGTACAACACGACTCGTAGGCCTTACCAGCTATAGCGACACTGCTGTTTGTGTGTTTTCTTCCTCCATTGATGTAAATTTGGTTGTGGTGGTTAGAGGGTTATGGCCTTTTACCAGACCAATCATAAAAATGGTGCTGCATGGTAGCCGGTGCGTTTCTGTATGATTCTGTTTGTCTGATCAGAGATCTGTGGTCAGAGGGAAGGTGCTGTGGGAAGGTAGTTATCCAGATTCATATCTCGGTCACAAAAGGCTCATTGTCTGGTTACTGAAGTAGAGGCTGGAACTGTGGATCTCTCTCTCTCTCTCTCTCTCTCTCTCACACACACACACACACACACTAGGGTTTAAGGCTATGGTTCCCAGAGAAGGGAACCATAGGAATTGTGGCTTTTGCATTACAGACATAATTACATATTACAAATCTTCCATGTGTGACAATACAAACAAGCCAATGAAATGTGTGTTTAAATATGAGTTCTCTTTTATGCTTTGCCTTTTCAACACATGGGTCCTGGGATGTTTCCCAACTTCTTGTGCAACTTGTGAGAACAATGCAAGTAACCATGTTCATAGAAAAGAAAAGTGTGCTTGCTGGTGACTCTGCAAATGGAATGAAGTCTTCTAAAAACTACCAGGGATGCAAAAATGACCCGGAGGAGGGGCAGACACTGATGAATAGAGCGATAATAGTATGGATATACTAAGACAGCATTGGACTCAAAGGCATATTTGCATGGCTGTGCAGTGACACCCTGTTGTTATCAGCACACTAGGACTGTTAGAAGCTTGCGTTAGCTAATCGACCATAGTTGGGTTTCCTGAAACAATATGACTAATCTGTCATTAAAAATCATGCCAAAACACGTAGGTCTGTCAGGGACAAGGTGAACACGAAAAATATAAATTAAAGCTGAACACTGTACTCTGAAAATTATTTTATTTTCTTCGCGAAGAAATTACGTTTTTCGGTCAATCCTTATTTGCATTGGCTGCAAATAAAGCTGTAAACGTACGGTTGCCAGGGTCGTCAGGAATTCATAATGCATTTGACCCGTTATGAAATTACTGGAAAATACCGGTCTTATGCCTTTAAATCAATTGAGTGTAGTTCTAATTTTAAATTTGCACGTTCCTTTCCTTGCGCCGACTTTTATTTCGAAGAAATCATGCAACACAATGCATTAACTTTGGATGCATTTGCTGCTCGCAGTGTGTTTTTGTTTAAATTCGCATTGTGATATGTGCAAAAAAAAAATATCTGCACAGTTTTGACATTAAGCGGCTCAACGTTTTCTTTAATACTGAGCATGTTTCACGTAATGTTTGACGTGGGCGTTCAAAATCAAGACGTGCAGCAGTGCGGTGTGTCTCGTGCTGCTGGGGACGCGCCCGTGGCACTGAGACAGATTGCGACCGTAGCTGCCACACCGTTGACGTCACGCTGTTGGCTCGAATGCCGGCGCCGGCGCGCCTGATCTGAACAGTTCGTTCTGTGTTTCTCAAGTCAACAGTATTACTGTATTCCAGACTCGGTTATCGAAAGGACACTGGCGACAGCGACTTGACACCTCAGTAATATTTATTTGAGAACGATCGCAAACGAAGAGAAAACCATCATACAAACAATTAAATATTGTACCGATTAGGCCTGTTCTCATACGTTGAATACGGAATGCACGTGCTTTTGTGGCTTCATCTGTGCTTGAAAGAGTTTCACAACGTTCAGTCGACACATTTTTTTAACAAAATGATGCATTATATATTTGAGTAGAATCATTTAATATAGTGAACATTTGATTATTTTATTAATTGTGGACAACATCATTTGTGTAAATAGCTATAATTCTTTAGCGTCGTAGCCGCTCTTTCTCATTTAATTTTCGTGTGAGAATATGGCTTATGTTGATGCGTTTTATAGAAGTCACAAAAACATCTAATGATTTTAGCATAAAAATCAGTCTTCCGATTTTTTCTGTCATGTGCAACACTGCTCACTAGCGGCGTGAAGTAGAACTGTATTCATGCTGTTATATTCTGAGGAAAAGTTCCTACAGATCTTGGCACTAAATTGAAGAGGATACGGTATTTTCAGGAACAGTTTATCCGCAAGAAGTTTTGCGCTGCAGCAGTGTGCTACCTCAAACTCTTAAGCCACAACTCTAAAGTCCAGTCTCCAGCATTTTAACTCCAGCTTTATGTGGCGTTCGTAATGCATTATACATGAATGTACAGTACACGTGAAACCTGTGTTTGTGCACCAAGACTTTGCAAACAAAGTTCTATATAGAATACTGTTCGTTATAAGATTAAAATATGGTCTAAGATTTGGGTTCTTGTTTTGTATTTTTTTCCCATGTGTTCCCTAATCACACACTTCCAAGAGGTGAATCTTTTCTGTAGTCAAATATAGTTTTTTTAAATTTTATTTTCTCATTTCTCCTTTCTCTAATCTGTCACTAGATGGCACTGAGATGTCAGAAAGAATGACCTCAATGAAGATGGAAGCTCATTTTTTTCATTTGTGAGACAGCATATTGTACAGTAGTTAGTGTGCTGCATATGTTTTTTAAAGTCAAATCCAAATGCATTAAAAATGCGAGGTAGATTTTTTTGGTGTGGCTATGCTCACCAAGAATCATCTCCTTTTTTTGGATCCACCACTCCAATAGATACATAAACTAACTCACAATGCAAGAGTCATTCTCAATTACAGCAGTTCTTTCAGAAGCTTTGCCTCTGTGGGTGGATTTGAGCAAAATGTAAATTTGAATGTACTGCACTAAGTGACATTTCACCGTTCAACACCAGGCACACACAAATGATGACAATCTGCTCTAAACATTTGCATATTTTTGACATTTATGACAAAAATGATTGATACGTTTGTCCAATGTGATAATTTAAGGAGTGTTTTTTTGTTGTTCTTAAACTCTTTTAAAAAATTTAACTCTAACCTTTTTTGCTCAGAAGGGTTACTTTAGATCAGTCACTAGAATAATTCACTAAAAATTGGTGGACGTAAATTTAGGTACGACCAGGAGGGTATTTCACAAAGCAGGTTAAAGAATTATCTGACTAATATTTGGACATATTTTGGGGAAACTAGAAAATATAAAAAATAAACTCAAGATCCCATACATATGAATTTCACCTAGCTGAAAATATTCATAAAAGTTAGCCGGCTAACAACATAATCCGACTCTGCGAAATGCAGCCCAGATGGCAGCCTGTTGGAAAGGACAGCTGAAAGGTACTTAAGCCGCAACGCTTTTCACCTGCTGTGTTGCAAACTTCGGTCGACTGTGGCTGGAACGGAACTGAGCTCACTGGGCCAAAATCACTGGGCATTCCTGAGTCCGAGTCCATGGCTCGATCGCCTGGAATCTTCACTCACTTTTCAACTCACCAGCGTAAACAAATGCCAGATGAGTGTGTATATATATCTACAACTGTATACCATGGTGAGTCAAACGCCTGGCTGTGTGGGGTTATTCACATATGGGTTGAAGGTTTGCTGCCCTACAGTCTGCTCCATGTGGTCTCCCCAAAATTAATATTTTCTGGTGAGGTATAATTAATAAACAAAAATGATAAATAATTTTAAAAAAATAAACACCCTCATCGGAGTGTTCTGATCTAGGAGAAGAGGAGGTGTTACTTTCAGGGTGGATGGATATATCCATATGTGCCCTTTTGTTTTTTAAGTTTTCTTTACCCACCTCATAGTAAGCACACAACCCCCAATGCAGACTCTAATGTAATGGCTATTTAAAATCTCATTCTATGATTAGCTTAATGTCCCAAAAATCCAAATTGCATATATTTTCTGTATGAGTTGGTGACTAGTCCAGGATCAGTAATGGGTGGAATAATCTGGGTGTACTGACTTGACACACAAGGTCCGTGTTGCCCGAAGTGACAGTGCCACTACTAAGTTTGAGAGTATGCTTGCTTTTGTACTGGATCAACATTGCCTAGTGAGATGAGTATTATTTTGTGATTTGGGAATGAGGCTTCACGAATCATCAGAACATGGGAGTGACCGTATGCTTTGGTGATTTTAACCAATCGCTGAGCTTTGCTACGGAGAGCAAACCGGTGTGATTGATTCCGAGATTAACAACTCTTTGTGACGCTGTCTTACAGCTGCTCCATCACAAGTGTTAATATTTAAAGATATGCTATGCTGTTGATCCAGATGGCAAACCTGTGATGCATTATCTGTTGCAAAATTCATACCGAGCATCTTGAGTCTCTTTTGTGTGTTGTCGGGGAGCGGATCTTGGTGGGGGCGGGGGGGGGGGGGGGGGGGGGGTGATAAAATGGCGAATGGTTAGTTGCGCCAGTAATGGCTGCTCGGTCTGCACCGGGGCCAGAGCACAAGGTAACGGCAGTGAGGTCACAAACCCCACGTCACCTGATGGACGCGGTCCGTCGACAGGCCGTGACATCGTAAAAGATGAATTACGATTGGCTGTTGCCAGGTCACTGCCCTCCCTGCTGACTGTGACATCATAGGCATCGTAAAATTTTACACTTAGTGTCAGCACACCTCCGAGACGGCTTACTGCAGAGAGCAGGAATTACAGATCTGCCTGGGTCTCATAATATTACAAAAAATATATATTTCAGTATTACTGAGAAAATGCAAAGAGCTTACTTTGAGGAGATTATTAAAAAATATGCTGCATGAAGGTATGTAGATAGGAAGGAAGCTGCGATGTAAATGTGCAAATCCTCCACAGGTGAATAAGTGGCACATTTCTAGTTTTATTTGGATTTTGGATGTGTGGAAAGTATATGGGAAAGAGCTCCACACGTTGGTGTCTCCCTGTTTGGTTCATTTTTAAGTCCCTGATCATGTTTTATGAGCTGTGTCTGGCTGAACTGGTGGCGACTGCAGCCACAGTGATGCGTCCTGCTCGGTTCCACACATCTGTCCTGACCCTGTCTCGGCAAATGGGCACAGGCTGTGTCTCTGTCTGCCGCTGAAATATAGAGAGGGATGTGAGTGTGTGAATGTGAGAGAGATGGAAGGGAAGGGCGTGTGTGAATGTGTGTGGGGAGGAGAGGGATGTGAGTGTGTGAATGTGAGAGAGATGGAAGGGAAGGGCGTGTGTGAATGTGTGTGGGGAGGAGAGGGATGTGAGTGTGTGAACGTGAGAGAGGTGGAAGGGAAGGGCGTGTGTGAATGTGTGTGGGGAGGAGAGGGATGTGAGTGTGTGAGTGTGAGAGAGATGGAAGGGAAGGGTGTGTGTGAATGTGTGTGGGGAGGAGAGGGATGTGAGTGTGTGAACGTGAGAGAGCTGGAAGGGAAGGGCGTGTGTGAATGTGTGTGGGGAGGAGAGGGATGTGAGAGTGTGAGTGTGAGAGCGATAGAAGGAGAGGGTGTGCGTGAATGTGTGTGGCGAGGGAGAGTGTGTGAGTGCGCGAGAGATGGAAGGAGAGGGAGTGCGTGAATGTGAATGTGTGTGGGGAGGAGAAGGAGAGTGTGAGTGTTAGCATTGGAAGGAGATAATAATGAAATTATAAATCCTGTAAATTTACAGTTGTTTCAATTATGTAGTTTAATTTTATTTCTTCACTCTATTTTTCATATAAACGTGTATGCCCTGATTTTATATTTAATAAAAGGTATTGATTGCAACCGTACTTCAAAAATTCATATATTTTTGTATAAATTTGACTGTGTTTAAAAATGTCATGCAGATAAATGATCTTGAATTTTAGTTGGGCATCTGTGAGATTGTCTGTGAAGTATCACAGCGCTGCAACGTGTTTGTCTGTGTGTGTGCATGTCTCGAAGTGTTAGCGTATGCATACATATTTGTTATTGAGTCTAAGGTGTCTGCTCTGTAATCTATGTGTTTACTGTATATTGTGTCTTTAATTGTGTCTTGATTTTTATGTTGTTATGCAATGGTCCCCTTTAACTGTCCGTCCGTCCTGTATGCGAGCTGAAGGGGCCCATGCAGGACCTATCCTAGTGTGTGGTTGTTTCCTCTCTTGAATCCAGGGGTAATGATGTATGCAGAAAAAGGAGAGTTTCAACCAGTAGCGCCACAATCAGGTCTCAGCGAATTCACAGTTAAAGTGGGGACCGACGCAGGTTATAAGTGAATTCAGTGAAATTCCAGGGCACTAGTCTACATGAACAGTGGCCTGTGAGATAGAGTGTGTGTGTGTGTGTGTGTGTGTATGTATGCATGTGTGTGCAGTGTGTGTGTGTGCGTGTGTGTGTGTGTGTGTGTGTGTGTGCGTGTCTGTGCTGTGTATGTGTGTGTGTATGCATGTGTGTGCTGTGTGTACTGTTTTGCTGTTTGTGTGTGTGTGTGTGTGTGTGTCTGTGCTGCGTATGTGTGCGTGTATGCATGTGTGTGCTGTGTGTACTGTTTTGCTGTATGTGTGTGTGTGCATGTATGTGCTGTGTGTGTGCTGTTTTGCTGTATGTGCTTGTGTGCGTGTCTGTGCTGCATGCGTGTGTGTGAGAGAGGGAGCAGAGAGACAGACAGAGAGAGAGAGTGCCACAGAGTGAGTGGATGGGGTACTGGATGCGGATAGCCGAACACTGCACCGTGCTTCTTCTCCGACCTCAAACTGAAACGGTTTCCTGCTCATTTTCACTTTAAAATGTATTTTACTTAAAATGATCCAATCAGATAGTGCCTTATGATGTGAGCCTCTCTTTAGATTTATTGGAAATGAGACTTAAGGGTAATTAGATGGCTTTAAAGAAGGGGGCAATGTCTGTCAAAAAGAAATAAAAATGGACATGAACCACACTGTGGTTATGAGCAGCATAACGATGTCCTGCATGATGGTCTCTGACAGTTCATGTTTTCTGTGATCAGTTGCATTGTCGCAACAGTTCTGCATTATGCCCCGTTGGATGAACACTGACTGGCATCTAGCTGCGGAGTTCTAGTGTTATTGCTGTTAAAAACATCTGCGTTAATGAAAATCAGTGAAATTTTATTTTATATGCACGCATGCAAATAAGAAAAATCTGTAAAATCAATCTTTTCTATCCCTTTCTTTCTCACTTTCATGCACCAGATTGTCATATTTCTGTGGCTGCTGTTTTTGATGTACAAAGCCCACTGAAAAAAGAAGCCCCCCCCCACCTCTCTATTTAACCCCCAACCGCCCCTCCCCCAATTTGTCCAGTTCCCAGGCAGGTTTAGAGTCGACCCTCATAATAAACTCAATCTGCTGCAAAGCCCTGTCTTATTTTCATTAGCTTTACTAAGGTCATTGATCAGAGGGGCTTGTCGATTGGTTGCGTCAGCTGAGGTGTGTGGGGGGGGGGAGGGGGGGCGGGCAGGGGGTGTGCGGGCTGTAGAGGCAGGAGTGAAAGAAACAGAGAGAGAGAGAGAGGGAGAGAAAGAAACTGAGAGAGAGAGAGATGGGGAGAGAAAGAAACAGAGAGAGAGAGAGAGAGATGGGGAGAGAAAGAAACAGAGAGAGAGAGAGAGAGATGGGGAGAGAAAGAAACAGAGGGAGAGAGAGAGAGATGGGGAGAGAAAGAAACAGGGAGAGAGAGAGAGAGAGAGAGAGAGATGGGGAGAGAAAGAAACAGGGAGAGAGAGAGAGGGAGAGAAAGAAACAGAGAGAGAGAGAGAGATGGGGGGAGGCAGAGACGCATCTGAAAGGTTTGAGGAAGGCGTAATCTGTGCCAGCGCTCTGACGTACTCGAGATGAGGCCCAGGCAGTGGCAGGAGCAGAGTCTGCAGCTGAGGCCCCGCCCCTTCTCTGACTGCATTGGCTGGAGCTCTGACGCAGATCACCCCCCCTCCTCCCCCCCGTCTTTTTTTCATCCTTTTTTTTTTCCAACCGCTTAGATGGTTTTTTGATTCATGTGTCTCTGCTGCTCCCTTCTCTGCTGCATGGACATAGCCAGTCCCTCTCTCTCTCTCTCTCTCTCACCCTCTCTCCTTCTGTTTTACTACCTTCCTTTCTTTTCTCCTTTTCTCTTTCCTTCTGTTATATTTCCTTTCCCGTTTCCCCTATTTTCACCTATATACTCCCTTTCCCCCTCTCTCTTTCTTCTCTCCTGTTTTTCCTAACCCTAACCCCCACTTTCTCCGTCACTGTTTTCCCCCTTTTTGTCTCCTCTCATTCCTTCCTCAATTCAATTCAGTTAAATTCAGTAATTCTTTACTGACAGGACTGATAATGACAATATTTCCTAAGCGTAACACTGGGACAACACACAAGACATCGGGAAATTTGCAATCAGAAGGGAAAAGACACTCCCTTTCATAACAGCATAGAGTTGATAACGTTACGCTGGAGAGTAGTGTCGAGAGAAAAACACTTCCTTTTCCTCTCAGTTTCCTGGGCTAGTCTGCGTGAAGTTTAGCATTTAGTGCTGGTCATTGGCAGCCCTAAAGGGTGAGCAGTACAGGTATATGTACAGGGCCACCTGTGGGATATAGTGGACCCCAGGGCTAACCGCCAGGATAGTCTCAGCCCAAACAGATCTACAGTGCACACTTCCCTGTGCACAGGAAGAAAAATGATCCATTGAAACAGACACCCAGAAAAATAGTTTCGGTTCACCAGTATTGTCCTTGTACAGTTTTTAAGCAGTCATCTCACTGGTGCAGGTTAACTGTTCAGTGAGTGTTAAAAAAGTAATAAAAAATATATATTGAATGACCTTTCTTGTACAGCTTTTTTATTTATTTTAAAAAATTGGTGTAATTGCTTAGTGTAGAGATACGTGGCGCCTAACGATGCCCTGCGTTAGGGAGTGAACTGGAGGGGACAGAGATGGCGCAGATCTACCTGCGCTCAGGTACTGCAGTGCATTTCATCACAGCGATCTTGCCATGCGGGCAGGGTCCCCTGAGCGCTGGTAAGATGGCCGCACAGCCTCGCCTCTCTTCCCCGCATCCACATCTGACGCACGCTGCCACGTTTTGCGGGCTCAAAATGTCTGCCCTGTTGCTCGTCAAAAAAGCAGCTATGTTTTGTCATCGGTATGTTTTTTTTTTCCAGATGTGAAAATAATGGATTTTAATTATTCTTTGTTTCACGGTTGTAAAGGGAAAATGGTGCCTCCTGAAATGTTTTTTGTATGATGCTGTGCACTTTATCGACCTTATTCATTGTGTGTAGTTTGCATGCCCCCCCTCCCCCCCCCCCCCCCTCACCAATTGGCTTGGGACTATTCTTCATTTTGTTAAAATGTGTAATAGAAAAGGTTTTTTTTATTTGCTTCTCCATTAGAGAAACAGTGTGTAGTGGAGATGTGAGGAGGTTCTGTTCCCTGTTCCCATTGCACAAGTTGCACAGAGCTCCAGGGTCTTTGTCTTTTTATCTGAGAGCTTCTGACGTCAATGCTGCAACCAAGCCTATAGAGGGGCAGAGCAGGGAAAATCACTGTGGGTTGCATTAGTACTGGCTTACAATGGGGGGCGAATGGTTCTGTGTGTGTATGTGTGTGTGTGTGCGTGCGTGCGTGTGTGTGCGTGCGTGCGTGCGGGTGTGTGCGTGTGTGTGCGTGTGTGTTTGTGTGTCCATTTGTGTGTGCATGCATCTGGATTTTTATGCCTGTGTGCCTGTATGTGCATTTCTGTGTGTGTGTAAGAGAGAAACTGAGAGGGAGTGGTTGTGTGTGTGTGTGTGTGTGTGTTTGTGTTTGGCAGTGTATGGCTGTGTGTTTATGCCTTTGGTTGTGTGTCTGAGTGTATGTACTTGTGTGTATGTGTGTGAGAGAGAAAGGGAAAGTGTTTGTGCATGTATTGTGTGTATATGCGTGTGTGTGTGTGCGTGTGCGTGTGTGAGAAAGACATGCAGAGAGAGAGAGAGAGAGAGAGAGAAAGTGTGTTTCTGCGTGCATTCATGCATGCTTGTGTGGTTAGAATTCCACTCAAAATTCTTTTTTTAAATCTTTGGTTTCATGTTCTTATTGATAAATGTTTTCGGATTTGCAGTGAAACCCTCTGCTTTAGATTTGGTTGGTTATGTGCTCTTACAGGTAATATCCTATTCCTTACTCACTATATTTTCAATTATTAACACAGGTGCTCAGCTACACACAAAATTCAATACATAATAATAATAATAATAATAACAATAATAATAATAATAATAATATCTAATGTGAAAAAAGATATTATAAAATGATAAATACAGAATATAAAAAGGTAAATACAGAAACAAACACATCAGAATCAAGGGCATAAACTTCAGCATTAGCTACAAGGCAAGCTGCAAGCACAACCTGTTTATAAACTACATGGAGCAGCGGAGGTGTCTGAATTGAAAATGAAAATACAATGTGACCTATAGTAACCTAGCTCTCTGCGCCGTGTTCGGGTATAAGCTTAGCAGCGTGTAAGATGGCCAAAAGCTTTCTGTACAGTTTGCAGATTTTCAGGAAACAGTGTTGGGTGAAGGGTTGTCTTGACCCCTGATAATGTGTAGTCGTTCCCAACACCAACGCCGTAATCCAGTCCAACCTTGTGCTGTGGTTTCCTACGGCAACAGTGAAACACAGTCTCCCTCTATCACCCTTCTGATCTTACTGTTGAGGAAAAGGAACAGGGAAAGAAGAAGAGAGAAAGAGAAAGGAAGAGGGAGAAGAGGGACAGGGAGAAGGAAGATCAGGAGAGAAATGGAGGGAGAGGTAGAAAGAGAGAAGAGACAGAAGAAGGACATAAGAAAACCAGAGAGATGCTTATTAGGATGTAGCTGTACTTGGCATCCCCCCCATTGGCAGTAATTTTGAAAGAAAATAATAAAATTCGTACAACTGGCCGAAATAATTTTTTTCATGATTCATCAGATCAATAATCAAGATATTAAAGGCCTTGCAGTTTATAAAGTATGTAATTCTGCATTTAAGTTGCTTTATTTAAGCTGGCATATAAGTCACTTAAACACAGCTGCTGCCACATTATATAAGTTGTAGTATTTATTAACGTTAGGCCTGCGTGTGTACTTTAACCGATCTGAAAGTAAGGAGAGGAGGAAAGGAATCGAACTATTCTGTTTGCAGTTTTCTCTTGTACTTTGAAGCCAGGGGTTGAGGGGCTGGGGGGATGGGGGGCTGGGGGGCTGGGGGGCTGGGGGGTTTGTATTTGCTGCGGCTGAAGAGTCTGAAGCTTTCCAGCATGAGACATTTTTATTTTAATGTACAGCGCCGTGAAGAAGCATTTTCCCCCATCCTGATGTCCTCTATTACTGCATATTTGTCACACTGAATGGTTTCAGATTTATAGACAAAATGTAATATTAGACGAAAGGGAAACTGAGAAAACACAAAACACATTTTTTAAATTATTATTTGATTTATTTAATAAAAAAAGTTATCAAACACCCATATCACCCATGTGAAAAAGTAATTGCCCCCTTAAACGTAATAGCTGGTTGCACCACCTTCAGAAGCAATAATGACAACCAAATGCTTCCTATAATTTGATATTTGTCTTTTCCATCACAGAGGAGGAATTTTAGCCCACTCTTCTTTGCAGAACTGCTTTAATTCAGACAAATTGGTAGGTTTTCAAGCAAGAACTGCTCATTTCAGATTGTGCCACAGCACCTCTAGGGTTTGTGTCAGGACTTTGACTAGGCCACTCCAAAACTTAAATTTTCTTTCTTTTCAGTAATTCAGATGTGGACTTGCTTTTGTTTTCTGGATCATTGTCTTGCTGCATGTTGTGCATAACCCAATTGTGCATCAGCTTCAGCTCACAGACAGATTCTCCTTCAGAATTTTCTGGTATAGGGCAGAATTTATGGTTCCTTCAATAAGCTGTCTAGGTCCCAAGGTAGTAAATAATCCCCACACCATCACACTCCCACCACCATGTTTGTTTGTTGGCACAGTATGATGTTCTCATTGTGAAATTCTGTATTTGCTTTACCGTAGACATAGTGGGACCTGTATCCTCCAAAAAGTTCCACATTTGACTCATCTGTCCATAGAACATTATCCTAAAAGGCTTGGGGGATCATCCAGGCGCTTTTCTGCGTATGTGAGACGAGCATGGATGTTTCTCTAGCTTAGTAGTGGTTTCTGCCTTGCTACCCTCCCATGAATCGCATTTTTTCACTGTATCTTTCTTATTGTGAGTCAGGAACACTATATTTGTTGAGGCTAGAGTAGCCTGCAGTTCTTTGTATCTTTTGTGACTTCCTGGATGAGTTGTTGCTATGCCCTTGGAGAAATTTGGGCAGGCTGGCCATGCCTGGGAGGGTTCACCTCTGTTCCAAGGATTCTCCATTTGGAGATAATGGCTCTCATGTTGGTTCGGTGGAGTCCCAGAGCTTTAGATATAGATTTGTAACATTTTCCAGACTGATATATTATTACAAATATTTTGCTCATCTCTTCTGGAATTTCCTTTGATTGTGGCACAGTGTGCTTGTAGAAACTTTGTGCTGACTACTTCACTCTGACGATAAGGTTCAGTATGACTGAGGTTTAGATTCAACAGGGTAGGCTGCAATCAAGCCTGGCTGTGTTCCATCAGCTGAATCTAAATATCAATTAAATTTGGTTAATTGGTTGATTGAGTAAATAAGGGGGCAATTCATTTTTCACATGGGTGATACGGGTGTTTGACTTTTTTTCATTAAATACATTTAATAATTAAAAAAATGTGCTTTTTGTTTGCTCAGTTTCCCTTTGTCTAATATTACATTTTGTCTAAAGATCTGTGACAAATATTCAGCAATAGAGAAAATCAGGACTTTTCAATTTTTTCACAGCGCTGTGGATCGCGGTACCAGAAGATATTGTCATGTGCAAGAGAACAGCATAAATACTATACAGTATTATAGAAGGATGTTCACCTGTTTCCTGTCGAGCAAAATGAAGATGGGATCTATGTATCCAAATTTGTTTATTATCTTTGTTTCTCAAATTCAGTTTTTGGTTTACATATGTACATCATAAGATACAGATGCAAATTGAGCTGTGATTGTCAGGTTAATTTTTTTTTTTTTTGTCTAGCCGGTTTATGGCTGATGGACTGTCACATCAGTTAGTGTGAGGTGTGGAACAGGGTGTCTGCCTGTCACTTTTTACCCAGATCTCAAACCAGGTGGTGGTAGGTTTGAATCCCATGTGAGGCGCTGCTCTTGTACCAGTCAGATAGCCATGTAGCCTGAATTAGTGTCATAAACTGAACGAGTGTGGGTGTCAGTGCAACCTACAAACTCTGCAGTGCTTGACGTCTGGTAACTATAAATGCAATGTGTCAATGTTTTTTGTGTCAAAAGAATAAAAAACTGCTACTAATCACATACTTGGATGATTAAAAAGTAAAATAAATTTAGGCATGTATGCCTCGATTGTTTAGCGAATGGATATAATTAGCATTGTCGTAATAATAAGCAATGAACGGTTCTTAAAGCACTCTTCAGAACTGTTGAGACACAAACTGTCTTGTGTGTGCGTATGTGAGTGTTTGATCTCAGGCTGTGCTTGCTATGTACCTCAGGGTTTTAAAGGAATCAACGACAGCCACAAAATGGAGGGTTACAGTGGACTGTTTGCTCAGAGTCCCTGACACACATTCCCGATGTTTCGGGTTATGCTTGATGTCACCACACTGTCACTTTCCTTGCTTTTGAGGGGGGTCACATGAGAGGGTCTGGTGTGTGCTCTGGGCTAAAGCCAAATGTATGCTGGACTTGTTCTGTGTTCAGTCAACAATGGGAAAAATATTAGAAAAAATATTCACACAAAAAAAAGATGACATTTCTATTTGATTACACGTTTAAAGCAGAAATGCAATGGAATTTCACATCGGTTTTATTTGGTATGTATAGGCTAACTATTGAATGACATGTCAAGAGCAATGGCCTATTTTATTTAACTGTATTACATTGTTCATCTGTTTGGGATGGGTATGATTTTTCCATTTGATTTCTGTCTGTTCTTTTCTGTGACGCAAGATTAATTTGGTCATTTTTAAAAATGTTTTAAAAAAAAACTCATTTAAAACTAGTCAAGCTAACTGAGAACGCATTCTCATTTACAATCACAGCCTGGCTAGGGGCCAAAGACACAGCCAACTCAGATAAGACGAGTACACAGAAAGACAAGGGAATTAAAACATCAGAGGCTTTTAAAACAACTGACACCATATGGAACAGGTGCTTTGAATATGTCCATGATCTTGATGGTAAAAGCAGGAATTGTTGAGGCCAGAGTGTCCATTTTAGGATCTTCTGCAGTCCGTTCCAGCTTGCACTTCTGTATGCCGAGAAGCGGACCGGCTCTTGAATGTGTCCGCTAGATCTAGTTTTGTAATCTGGGGCACATGTTTGTCAATAGAACAGACAGGTATGGGGGAGTCAGGACAAGGAGGGGTTTGTTGATGAGGACAGACCCGTACAGAATGTAGTGCATCCGGCGTGTAAAGGTGGGCAGTTGACAGAGGAGTACAGAGTGCAGATGTGTGTTGGGGGGTGTTAATGGTGAATCTGATGGCAGAATGGTACATTATGTCTTTTCAAGGACACCTTTGGATGCCAATCTGTAGATGATGTCTTCATAGCTTGGTAGGAGGATGGTCTTCTGAACCAGATTGAGTTTGGTGGAAGGGGTGAAAGATGTTTACTCCTATTGAGAAAACCCAGCGATTTTACTCTGAATATCCACACGTCACGGTGTGTGGACATTCATTCTTTAAAAAGACCTTAAAATAAAACAAAAACATGGAAAATATTTTAATGTTTAGTTTACACTTTATTTTTTAAGCAATTTAACCCTCTATGACCTCAGTTCTGGAGGACCCAGTCTGAGGTGGTATGCCTTTGATCTGTTTGTTTTTCCAGTGTATGCAATTGTTTTTTTGTTTTCAACGTGGAAATTAAATCATTGTTGTTTGACAAATAATAGCTGAGTGAGTGTTTACTCACACATTCTTACACATATGAGTTAGGGAAAGAATTATCTTGCCAGTGGAAAATGTTTGAACATTTGAAGCCTTATGTTTATTATTAAAATAACCATCTCTTTAACCGTTTCTGTGGTTTCTTTCTAAATGTGGTGTTCCCCTGTGCAGTATGTGTATACAATATGGTCCATGGATCTATCATATGGAAAAGTCTCTAGAATAGAATCTATTGGTAAGAGGGAGGTTCACCTCACAGTGTCTTGTAACCAGACTTCAAATCCAGTCTATATCTGGAATGTGGAATTTCTATTAGTCCCTCAAAGAAAGAAACTTGAATGGTTTCAGAACACATTTAAACTGAATGAACTGGCAATATACCAAATATAGGCTGGACAAGGGAGTCTTTTTAGCAAATTAATATTATCAGTAATGATATTGATGAAGGTTAATAATATTTAATGTATAGGCATAATGTTTTGACCAAATTGCTTTTTGATCATTCATGCAAACAAAGATGGGAGTTTTTTTTCAATAACTGTTTTAAAAATCATTGTTTCTTTTTCTTCCAGAGTCTCTCTGTGTTTGATATTTGATATTTTAAAATTTCCAATCTCTATTTGTCTTTTACATGTAAATGTGTTTATTTTTGAGGCTGTTGGACATGACAGGGTCTAAAAGATCAGTCACAGATCAGATATCAGATATATTTACACATTGTGCAGATCTTTAATGTATATAGATATATATTAGTAATGAAAGTGATGTAAGCTTTCTATGTTGACTTAGATGAGTATGTCTATTCAGCAAATAAACAATGGTTGAATACATTTAAAATAAAAAAAATTCAATAAATATTTTAAATAATTTAAATAAATTTGGCTCCTTTTCGTTGCTGTTTCAAGGCGGTTAGCCTAATGAAAATAAGTATAATTTCTCATGTTTTATGAACAAAATAGTTGGGGTTAGAAGTCATTAAAATGCACCTGAATGCTCATTTGTTTTCATTTTGAACATAGTAGAACATAGTTATAATGCCCAGAACCTTATGCGTGAAATGCAACTATATGCTGTAAGAATATTATTTTATAATATTATGGTTAAATGTTTAATAAAAAATATTTAAATGGGAACTTCTTTTAAATATGTTAGACATGCGGATAGACACGTGGTAATGCTGCTGATTCACCTGATGAATAATAGATAAAAATAATTATTATATTTTCTAGTACACTGTAATTCTGCAAGTAGACATTTATTAATTGGCACAATGCCTAAAGAAGGATCATAGAAATTGTAAGGTATATACCATTTAAAAAACGAAACCTTATACAGTGGGCTCCATAATGTTTGGGACAAAGATATTTTTTTCTTCTTCTTGATTTAGCAGTCATCTCCACAATTTTAGATTTGTAATCAAACAATGTGGTTAAAAAGCGCATTCTCAGCTTTAATTAAGGGTATTTTTATGTATTTTGGTTTGACGGTGTAGAACTTATAGCACTTTTTATACATAGCCCCCATTTCAAGGCACAATAATGTTTGTGACATATTTGTATTAATGTAAATAAAAGTTGTCATGTGTAGTACTTTGTTGCATATCCTTTGCATGTAATGACTGTTTGAATTCTGTGACCCATAGGCATCACCAGATGCTGAGTATCTTCTCTGGTGTTGCTCTGCCAGGCCTGTACTACAGCCATCTTCAGCTCCTGCTTGTTCCAGGTGCTAGTTGCCTTAAGTTTTCTCTTCAGTATATGAAGAATTCAGATCAGATGAATGACTTGGCTGGTCAAGAATGTTCTCATTTTTGGCTTTGAAAAGCTCCTTTGTTGCTTTTGCAGAATGTTTGGGATCATTGTCTTGTTGTAGGATGAAGTTCTGTTTATCAGGTGGGTTTGGAGGCAGGTGGGTTTGGGTGGGTGTTGCTTTGGATCTTGGGCAGTTCCTTTTGGCCTCCCGACTTGCCATCACTCTGATACGAGTTAATTTTGGTCTCATTAATCCACAAGACCTGTTTACAAAATTTTGCAGGCTCTTTGCAAGATATTCATTAGCAAACTGTAACCTGGGCCATCCTATTTAGTGATTTACATTTTGCAGTTTAGCCTCTGTAGTTCTGTTCATGAAGTCTTCTTTGGACAGTAGTCACTGACACATCCGCGCCTGTTTCCTGAAGAGTGTTTCCGACCTGTTGGACAGGTATTTGGGTTTTTTTTTTCATTGTGGTGAGAATACTTTGGTCATCAACTGTAGAAGTCTTCCTTGGCCTGCCAGGCCCATTGTGGTTACTGAGCTCACCAGTGCTCTCTTTCTTCTTAATAATATTCATCTTAATGATGATCCAAACAGTTCATTTTGGTAAGCCTAAGATTTGGCTTATGTCTCATAATGGCTTCCTTCACTTTAATTGACAACTCTGGTCCTCATGTTTTCAGATGCCACTAACTCCAAAGGCAATCAAAAGCCTAGAATCAAGGCTAGATTCTGAAAGTTGTCTTATACCTGCACTAAGGAATATAAAAAATACCTTTTAATAAAAGCTGAGAATTTGCACTTTAACCATTTGTGCATTGTTTGATTAAAAATCCGAAATTGTGGGCCACATAGCCAAATCAAGAAGAAAAATATGTCTTTGTCCCTAATATTATGGAGTTCACTGTATATTATTTAGAAATTTTCTCTATATAAATGTTTATATAAAAGGTAATAATGAATATAACCAGTAAATTCAATCATCTTCAATTTTGGGTATGAACATTTATTTGTTGGCTAAAGGTTTTTAATTGGATACACTAAATGACACCTTTATGGACACTGTCTATCATTGTTCATGTGCAGGGTTGGTAGCTGCTATATTTTAATTTTTCTATCCTATCCCTACCATAGAAGCATTGTGCAGTATTGTGTGTGTGTGGGGTGGGTGGTTATGGTATTATCCGACCTGGTGTATTGGAACCAACTCTCAAAGTGCAGACCCCGCCTTCTGGTCATATTGACAGGCTCAGTTACACCAGCCAAAAAAAAGGAAAAATTTAAAATGTGGGAAATGAAATCCAGAGTATAGTCTTTTTCTAAACTCTCTACAACTGCCATTTTGTTGTTCAGGTGATGTATAGGACATCATATCCAATAACTTAATTGCAGATTAGCTCCTTTGCATATCATTATAAATAAGGTAATTAATGAATCTTTAAGAACTAAATGAGTACTACTGAACATATTACCAAGAGGTTGTTCATAATTGGAAACTTGGCTGTAATCTTTTTTGGAATTGGTCTGTTGGATTGACAGCATAGTTCAGATCAGGCTCCTGGTGGCACTATAGCATTAAATTTAATTTAGTTTGAAAAAACAAAAACAAAGTAAAATCACTAGTATATAGCAGAGGTCTAACAGAAGACATCTGCAACAGCAGTCGTTCCCAATAAGACTGCCATATTGGATGTGTGTTGCCAGCCAATTTCTTGTTTCACTTTAAAGCTGAGAAGCTCAGTCGTTGCATTGGAGTACTAAAATTTAATGTACAGTTCACACTCGCAGACTGCAGGTCCTTGACTGGCCAGAGGAGTCACTGTTGCATGATGAAGTGGGGGAAATGCTTTCAACTTTCAAAGTTCTTACTCGTTGGGCAACGATATGACCAATTGTGCATCGCCAAAAAGGTTTCCCAGTTAGACTGATCACTGGAACGGTTACTATTTGATTCTAGACCATGGGGCATGTCATTGCAATGAGGACTATTGCTAGACGTTTGACCCATGCCACACCATGGCTCAAAAGAATCGATAATTTTAACTTTGATGTGTTGCACGTCCTTAGCTACAGCTGCTGCGTGCCTGCGACGCCCTTTCCGTAATGGAATCAACGAAGGGCGCATCAGGTCTGTGTGCTCGTGTTTTCTGTGCGAAACCCCCAAGAAGCAGACAGACCAGTGCCAGCATGCGGCAGGACAGGAGGACAGGAGCTCCAAAGATGACCCACGAGAGCCAAGGAAGGAGGAACCGGGGCCACGTTAACTCTGTGTGCGTGTGTGCGTGTGCGTGTGTGTGTGTGTGTGTGTGTGTGTGTGTGCATACGTCTCTACATCTGTCTCTATTTCTACCCTGCTTTAAAATACAAAAACCAAGATTATTCAAGTTGTGTGATCTTGGCACTACTTGAATATTGAGATTATTCAAGTAGTGCCGTGGGATCACTGTTTCAAGATTTCTCAACAAGTGGCTTCATGAGGAGGCTGTCGGCATCGTCGTCCCATTACAGGACTAAATTGCGTGTGTGTGTGTGTGTGCATGTGCATGTGCATGTACGTGTGTGGTTGTGTTTGTCTTTATTTGAGCGTAAATATGTGCTTATGTGTGTGAGTGTGGGCAAACCGATGTGTGGGATTATGGGTGTGTGTCTGAGAGAACAACATCAGTTAAATCCACTCTCTCGTGCTGTCATGCAGTAATGATCGGAATGCAGGACTGCACTCGGTTTGAGATTAAAGCTTGCAATAACCCCAGAATGCATCGTGCTCCTACTGTCTCAGTGCAGCCTTGTGAGCACATGACACATTTAAGCAGGTAATTATTTATTTCAAATGGTCAGTGTATAGCAGTAGTCAATGTGTCAGTGTATAGCAGTAGTCAGGATATCAGTGTATATCAGTTTTCAGGGTATAAATGTATAGCAGTAGTCAAGGTATCAGTGTATATCAATTTCCAGGGTGTCAGTGTGGGACAGAGGTCAGGGTGGAACAGCAGTGTGAAACCGGCCATAGCAGCAGGGTTGTGCAGTGGTCATCTATTTTTAGTAGCGATTAAGGTATAGAGGGTTTTGGTTTGAATCCCATGTGTAATACTGTTGTTGTCCTAGGAAGGAATGTAATGTCCCTGGAAAAGTAGCTATGTAAATCTGCAATATATAAACAGCATAAGTCACCCTGGGTATTTAAAGCAAATAATCTTATGTAATGTGGAAAAAACCTCCAGTGATTATTATATAACAGCTGTAATGTTCCTGTCCGACAATGGTGCAGATACAAAAGTAGAAAATATCCTTTCTAGGGACATAATTGATGATTGACTTGTTGTCCGTTCAAAGCCCGTCTGGAAATTTCACAAAAAAAGACTTGTAACTACTGTAGGCCTTCTACTGTACTCACACAAGTACAAACTGACACAGAACGTTCCCATAACGTTGATGTGACATCAGCACAAAGCGAAAGCTATCTATTCATACAAACGTATCAGAATCAAACAGCAAACGTGCTTTTTTTATTGCTAACATCAGTAAATGTCGTCATTTACAGTAATTCATCTGATGTATATTTATTTTAAAGACCGCCACTTACCACTTCGTTTTAACTTGTGATGTCAGTGCGTTTCATCACGTATTGGATGTGCCTAAATCGTGATACTGTACTGGAAAAGGCTTCACTCGACAAAAGAGAGATCCTGACAAAAATACATTCAAACGGGTTCGCCGAAACTGCTATAGGATAATACCTTAATACCTTATTACATTTTATAAAGTAATGTTTACTCTGTAAATGTGGTGACAACGCGTTTACAGAACTGAACATTTGATTCATATATTTAGATGAGTTCTACTATTTAACTGTTAAAACAAATGTATATACATATTTACTTAAATATTTCAATGTTGTCCGTGGTTTGTCATTCTTGCCTACTGTTCCAGTACAGTTTTCCCCCTCGACATACACAACATGACCAAATGCCTTGATGATGGTATGGCTACTAAGGTATGGCCATTCGTTTTAATTAATTATTAAACAACCAATCAATTTACTTATTTTGATCGGGCACCACATTGTTGTATTCAACGTCATACATTAAAACAGAGTTGTAGCTCGTTGAAATTCTCAACAGTAATAGCAATCCTATGATTATGTATATATTCAAACATTTATCCAGGTCTTTGATCTATTTGCAATATATAAAAAAACTATGTAATTATACGCACAGTTATTTATACGTTTCAGTTTCAAACGATAATGAATAGACTGTCATTTTAATAATTTTACCAGCGGTCAAGCTACACCCTCCCCCCAACAAACCCCCTACCAAACCCCCAACTTTCACTGTTTTAGAGGACTCGCATGCATTGCCTCAAGCGAACATGAGGGTAATATCCTTTAACATATTACTGACATATTAAATAATACATAATTCGTTTCAAACTTGGATTTTATGGGGTTAATTCACATGCAAAAAAATTATCTCCCAAATATATTAAGGCTAATAATAATTGACTTACTTAAATTATTATTTTTTACGGATTAGATAACATTTTCTCCTATAAATAAATAAATAAAAAGAAAACGTTTGAACTGCAAAAGCGCATCGTTGTTTTCTGCTCAGACAATAATCGTTTTCAACAAAGTTATTTGCGTTGAACTCCTAATTACAGTGTGTTAGAGCATGTCTCTTCATTTCATTAAAACACGGTGCATTACAGTGCTGTTCATCTGACATACTTGGAACTGCTTTAAAACTGTAATGGTGAACTTTCATCTGTTACATTGTTACTTCAACTGCTTGATCTTTGTTGAACTAGCACAATAGATGTATTTTAACATTTATTTACGCAGTGTGAGAAGTGAACTGAGTTTCCGAAGTCAGTGAAACTCCTGCCATTCCACGGCCGCAGAAGTAACTCCGGTCTCCGTGAGCCGGCAGAGCGTCGTGAACAGATCAAGGAAGAAATACTTCTTGGGTTTGGAAACCGTGTGAGGCCCGAAAGACGTCAATGAAACGTCAAAATGAGACAGGAAATCCTTTGAATAAATCTTGCGGTAAAAAATAAAATAAATAAAAATAACAAGAAAAGAAACCAGCATTTTCCTGGATAATTAGAAAGGTCCTAACTGAAAACCGCTGCAGTCATACAAAATCATCTTTAAATAGGAACATGGCCCGTTTAAGTGGGTTCTGTAAAGAGTTTTCCTGAAGTGCTTCGTTGGCGTTTACAACTGAATAGGCTATATGTTAAATTAGCTGTTGTATTCATTTAACATTGCACAACTGCATGCGACTTACATGACAAACATTCAAGCAGACACAACAAACTGTACGATTGTTACTCATTAAAACGAGTAGGCTACTATATTTAACTGATCGCCTGACATTTTAAACCTTATAGATTTAAGTCAAATACAAACAGTCGTATTTCAGATCCGATATTTCCTGGGCTGGATTTGAATTCCAAGTAACAAAAAAGTTGGCTTCGAATCGAAGGAATGCTTCTAAGAAATGTCAAAACAACGAAAGGATTTTGATTGATATTTTATTGTTTATTAGACACGTTGTTTTTTGCAGGGCGCCTTAAATGTTTTACCGCCTGTTTAATAATGTATTTAAGATAAATGTAGAGTAGGGTGAAAATAAATGATATGATAAAATTAAAGGAATGAAATCGATTTGAGGACAACACAATTTCAACATAAGAACCTAACCAATGACTTTGCCTAGTCTGAAGTAAAGCAGAAGAAAATAAGACTGAGTTGGTGTCAGAGGCGTCCTGTCTAGGCTTGCTTTATAAAATAAAAAAAAACTAACATAACTTACTTTTTAACGTTTTATTCATTCGGACACGTTTCCTCTGCAGTACTGTAAAGGACGATATATATTCGTGGGGACATGGATGATTACGTGGACCATATGGTGAATGGTAAAATTAACTAACTGTATGAATTAGTGGACATGTATAGTGAAGCGGATTGTTTATTCCGTGGGAGTTATTACAGTTGTTTTGCAAATATACCTGAATTATGAACCATGCAGACCACATTTTGTAGTACCGAATTTCTAAATAACTTGAAAATAATTCCCTGCATGGTCTCATTTAGGGAAATGATACATACCAAATGGCACTTTTAATCCAGATTTTGGCTTGATTGGCAACATCTGTAATGCACTGTTACTACACTGAACATTTACGCACGTGCCTTTTGAAGCACATATTTTGAATCAGACTTGCTAAAGCAAGCTTATGTAATTGCAGTAATATTCTCTGAATAAAAATGTGTGTCGTATTGGTTCAATATGCAATGCGCTTTCGTAATAATTGAATATGTATGCTAACGAAAGCGTTACGTAACAGAAAATTTGAACTGTTTTGTGCGCTCTTTGGAGCGTCAGAACTGTCCTAATCGCATATAATAACGCATGAAAATGCTTATTTTTAAATCTGTTATTTGCCATTGCTCGTCTTTGTCATTACTAATATTTAATGACTTCGTTCCTTTTTGTGAATCAACGTATTATATTTCTTTGTGGTATACCCCATTTTGCTGAAATCTGCGCAGAGATACACTGTACCTTTAAGCAATCACCTTTTCTTTGGTACTCTCTCTCTCTCTCTCTCTCTCACACACACACACACATACACACACTCACACACACACACCGGCGCGTGCTGACGTCGAAAATGCATCAAACTGTCTGCCGCTTTTGCAGAAGCGGATTCCTTCTTTATGAGTCGTTTTTTAGATCTAGAAGGATGTCCTTTGGGAATAAGGGATAAATTGACCAGCGATCTGTGTATTACACGAACGTTAAAATGGTTGTTTAGGTCCTTTAAATGTGTCTTTTTTCCATTCAGATATTTGCAAGAATGTGCTTGGCGACAGTGCCGCTGAGCAGTGGGCGGTTTCTGTCTAGCGTTCGTGTCTGAGTGCTGGCGAAACCCGCCGCAGTGACTTAGGTTGCACGTTTTTTTCTGTAAAACAACAACACGACTAATGAACTTAAATGAAGAGGTCAATGTGTTTTACAATTGCGCGTAAATCTGGTAAACCTGTTCCTTGTGTTTGTGTGTAGTCAAAACTCGAGGGACTGTAGCTGCGATTCGATCCTCCCTCTTTTGTACTCTTCTCATTATTCCTTTCGGTGAGTCTCAAACGTCCTGCCTCAATGCTATAAATACGGAGGATGTCCAACCCTGAGAAATTACTCTCATCACGCCCCCTAACCCCCTTAACTACTGGGAAAACGCACAGATCCGCAGACAGCATTCACGTTTACAGCAGTTTGTCTCCGGAAAGCGGCTGGGCATGTAGTTCCGCTTTTTTCGCAGCGACACCGAGGAACAGCAGTCGGGGAAGAGGCAACAGCATCGCCGCGCACTCCGCAATTCCCCGTCTCCCTCCTTCTCTGTACTCCTCGCTATCCCCTCCGACATCCACCTCTTCAACGCGCAAACTTACTGGGCTGCCACGACGGGGAGGTGGTGGATCGGTGTTTAGCAATAGCGAGGCAAGTAGGGGCGGACAGCTTTGGACATCGTACTCAGCACGCTCCTTTCACGGCTCTCCTCCCGACTTTCACGGACTGAACAGACCTCATCCGCACGCGTTCTGGTTGAATCATTTCCTTAACAGCGGGACTGCTTATAGTCGGAGTTACCACAGAGGCGCGCTTTTCTCTGTTGCTTCTCCCTCTCCGCGCTTGGAGCCAGACATGGAAGATGGTCCGCCTTCAACAAGCTGTTTCAGAAGGCTTACGGACTGTTTCCTTGGCACAAGTAGGTACTTTATGCAATGTTTTGGATACCTGGAGTTGAGTGTATTTTACTGTGAAGAAATTTTGTGTATTGCTTGGCTCGTATGTAAATTTATGTTTGGGTGTTGGCAAACTTTTTTATTCTTTTGTTATGTTTATTTCATTGAAATCACATAGCCTACACGTGATTGTTCGAGTCAGTGGTTATCGTCGTTTGTCAATATTCGGAGTAACAACTCTGTCTCAATATTTTGGAATCGCTAGAATCACAAGCGTGGTTTATCATAAATATTTACATGATCCTGTGCTCCCTCAGCATCAGACTTATTTTCAAGTGTGCGGCTATCATTTATGTATTTCAGCAATAGGGGTATCGTAAGGGTGGGGTTTTGGGGCGGAATTCATTTCTTGCAACAGTGCATCGAGGTAAGCGTGTTGTGCCGAACTTCCGAAGCAAAACTGTATAATTAACGAGTGCAGTTATTTGAATGGGTCTGGTAGTGCACAGTGGTGTTATGTGTGGGAAGGCGCATATCGTGCATCCGTGCGGGAGAAAATGTTGTAAGTTAACGCAAATGTCCGCAGGCACTGGGGGTCCCACAGACAGGCTGTACAAGAAGCATGGTGGTTGGCATCGAAACACACAACTCCCCAAGTTCTGCAATGCGCTTGGCCGCCGCGCAAAGCTTTATGCGTCCCGCGTCTCAGAATTATTGTCGCCGAGGATTAGTTGCATTGACAGGAGCATGGGTTTTTATTAACCTCTCGTATTTTAATGAAGTCATTTTGCGACGTGAATAAATGTAAATGACTCGTAATCAAACATTGTTTTATTGTTGAGTGTATGAGTGATCACCTGTCCACATACTCGCAATTTAGGAAACATTGTCCCACAGAAGTAAATTATTCTGCAAAAAACGTATTGAAAGTGTGTGGGGGTCTTTTCCTCAAACAAAAAAAAAAAAAAATTATTCTCTGGTGATGTGGCAAATATTTTAATATTTTCAGGTGGTGAGATTTTCAAATGAGCTCTCAATATCAATCTCTGAATGGGTTCAGGTGGAACATTTGACTGCATCTACAAAGGACGCAGAGTTGGAAAAGTATTGAGGGCCTGATTGGGTTGGTTCATTGCTTGCTATCGCAGTCTAACTACTTAATAGCCCCAGTTGAGTAAATGGGCAACAGGGTGAGTTGGGTAATGTCTGCCTGCTGGGTTGCAACTACAGCACATCCCAAGTGCAGACTCATCCCCTTTGCCTGGGTTTTTATTTTGTGATGGGCACAGATAGGAGTTTGGCGTAGGTCCACGAGACCTCCAACATCTGCTCTAAGTGGGGGGTGGGGGTGTGAGTGGTGAAACAGCACCGGTGTAGTACATCACACTAAATCCTCAAAGTCTCAAAGTGCTCATTTAAAACATTGCATTTGTTATTTACCAATTTTTATACATCCAGAGATCACGGTTTGCCTTGGTTCCATTGGTAGCTAATTGTTGGTGCACCTTACGGCTTTCAAATTGTCCAACAGGATTATTGTATAGCCCCTTTTTCACTTTTGAACAGTTTCAACTTCACTGACTGCAATAAAACCAGTTAGACTTATTATGAAAATGCATTTATTAAAAATTAAAGTTAAATGCATAATCTTATCAAAACGTGCAGCAGAGGTATGCAAAAATGTTGTTACAAGCATGAGCATCATATTTAAATGATGTGTAAAAATAAATTGGTTCTAAGTATAATGGAGCTTGTCAAATTTACAATATTGACATGGGATACTATTAAAAATCCATCTAGAACTCTCTTGTGTTTCCTCATCTCTGATAAGTGATGATTATTTTTGTGACTATCGTAGATTCCACCTTAAAGCTAAAATTCTGTAAGCAATATGTTACCCGTGCAATTTATGTGGTCCTATAAATAAATGGCAAGGGCAGAGTAATATTTCCAGCAGTCTTAACTTGAGCCAAGGATGAGATGATTATGATTATGATTCCCTGTAACATGCTATAACCGAAAAATGTGTCTTGCAAAGAATATTCTGATTTACATGGGTCAACGTGTGTCTTTAAATGCCCTGGCTAAATATGATTACCATCTTCCAATGTATTGAATGGTGCTGTGTGCCTCAGTCTGTCAGACAAGCCTGTTGAAGTTAGTTATGTGCAGAATCTCAACATGTCTCAGTCTTTTTCAGAATTTTTCACTCATAGGAGTGGCTTAGTGAAGGTTCGATGCTCCTTGTGTTTTATTTTCTGCAGTGGGATGCATTGCTGGGTTGCATTGACCAGGGCCCTTTTTCCAGACTCTTTGTCCACCTTCCTGTCTCTGGCTCACGTTTTTCAGTAATTCAGAAGCAGTGACACGCCGCTCGTAACCACAGTCTGGTTGCGTTTGTGTGCTGCTGTTGTTCTGTACGTGCATTGCATCACATTGCATCGTTTGAGCTGCTGAACCCACACACAGGAACTCTCATCTTTACCTGGCCTTCATTTTCTTGTTTTTAATGTGTTTTGTTTTTTTTTTTTAAAGAAAGAAAATTATCATATTGGGGACAAATTTAGACTGAGTGAGCTTTGCCTTAATGTTGCCTTTTGCAGCTGCAA
Organism: Anguilla anguilla; assembly: GCF_013347855.1. Lineage (NCBI taxonomy): Eukaryota > Metazoa > Chordata > Actinopteri > Anguilliformes > Anguillidae > Anguilla > Anguilla anguilla. Next base: position 10,235,039 of record NC_049218.1, read on the forward strand.
CTCTGATCATGTGTGCATACTTGTGTGTGTGTGTGTATGTGTGCACGCATGTGTGTGTATGTGTGAGTGCTCTGAGGGGGGAGTAATGAAATGTGTGTGTGTTGGAAAAGTGGAATGGTGTATATGTGTGTGTGTGTGTGTGTGGGCAGGTGTTTTGTAGTGCAGTGTGTGCAGTATTTTGACAGACAGTAGAATGAATTGTGACCTATGACAGGATCATGATTTATGAACAATAATAAAAAAATAAAATGCTAGCTGCATGGTGGTGCTTGTTTGAGAGATCATCTGTGGCTTGTACATGCAGAAGCCAAGCGTTCCCTCTGAATTCACTGCACTATGAATACTCCCTACATTGAGCCCCTTTATTATAGAGACAGAATATTGATAAGAAACTTCTCCCTAACAAACACTACAGAAGCTTAATTTATTGACAGAAACATCTAGCCAAAATAATTGTGAAAAAAGCATAATCTTAGAAAGCATTTGTGATGAATAAGCTGTTATAAGAGCACAGCCACGGTTACAACATTGACAAAATAATTTCTCTCATGCTTGACAGATAATTTTTAACACTGTCACTCGTTTTGCCAGTGGAAGTGTTGCTTTACATACATTAGCACACAAAATTTTGTGGTTGCTGATGAAAGTCGGGGCTGTTTGGTACGTTGTTGTATTTTCTGCTTGTTAGTTCCTGATTTCACATTAGAGCAATGATTAATAACTACACGTAGCCACTAGGGGTAGGTCATTTAAGAAGTTGTTTAATGTGATCCAGCTAATTGATTTAGTGTAATTGCCATAGCTTGTTCAGGGTTCCATATGCTCGACACGCCACACCTACAGCTGCTGTCCAGTACTGTGGTCCTGAAAGGCCCAAAAAATGCAGGAACACTGAAGCATATAGTGGCACACTGGTATTAAAAACTCAGTAGCCAAGAATGTATTTTGTTAAAGATTTATTTAGACTAATGAAAAATCAGCTGTATAAATAGAAGCCGCTCCAGTATGATTGAGATAAAGCAAATGTTTGGGAGATTCTGTTGCAGAGCATTTTTTTTTCTAAGAAGCAACATATTGTTGGATTTTGGGCATATGTTCTGTGGGTGGGTGGGGTAGGGGGGTGGGGTTTGTGTTTCTGGAGCTTAGGAGGGTGATGCTATAGTTTATGGGGGGGAGGGCTGAACAGGCCACTGTCCCTGCTCTCCCCAATGTGTGTGTGTGTGCCTGTGTGTGTTTGTGTGTGTGAGTGTGTATGTGTGTGCACCCGTGTGTGGGTGTGTGCCGCATGTCTGTGCATGTGCATGTGTGTGCGTGTGTGTGCGCGCCTGTGTGTGTGTGCATTTTTGTGCGTGTGTGTGTGAGTGTACGTGTGTGTGGTGTGTGTGTGGTGTGTGTGTGAGTGTGTGTGCGTGTGTGTGAGAGTGTGTGTGTGTGCGTGTGCGAGTGTGTGCGTGTGTGTGAGTGTGCATGTGTGTGGTGTGTGTGTGTGTATGTGTCTGCGTGTGTGTATGCGTGTGCGTGTGTGCGTATGTGTGTGTGTGTGTATGGGTGTGTGTGTGTGTGTGTGTGTGTATGGGTGTGTGTGTGTGCGTATGTGTGTGTGTGTGTATGGGTGTGTGTGTGTGTGTGTGTGTGTATGGGTGTGTGTGTGTGTGTGTGTGAGTGTGTGTATGCGTGTGTGTGAGTGTGTGTATGCGTGCGTGTGTGTGTGTGTGTGTGTATGGGTGTGTGTGTGTGTGTGTGTGAGTGTGTGTATGCGTGCGTGTGTGTGTGTGTGTGTGTATGGGTGTGTGTGTGTGTGTGTGTGTGTGTGTGTATGCGTGTGCGTGTGTGCGTATGTGTGTGTGTCTGTATGGGTGTGTGTGTGTGTGTGTGTGTGTATGTGTGTGTGTGTGTGTGTGAGTGTGTGTATGCGTGTGTGTGAGTGTGTGTATGCGTGCGTGTGTGTGTGTGTGTGTGTATGGGTGTGTGTGTGTGTGTGTGTGAGTGTGTGTATGCGTGTGCGTGCATGCAGGCAGCATGCCATGGCGTTCTGCAGCGCAGTACCAGTGTGTGGGTGCGCGGTGTGTGCTGCGCTTCAGCGAAGGCGCATTAATGCAGAATGTTTTTACCCTCTGTGTCATGTGCCCCGATGGGTCAGAGTGAGGTCAGGGCAAATAAACTGTGTGAGTGTTTATAGTGTCAGCAGGAGTGGGGTGGAAGAGGGATGCGGGGCTGGCGTGTGTACCTTTCACTCAGCCTCCATTCCGTCCCTTAACTTTCCTTTCTTTCACCCCGTTGTCTCTCGCAATTTTTCTATTTCATTCCTTTTGCCAAAAGCGCATGCATTTAACCGAATGCAGTTTTCACACAGACGAGGAATAAAAGGAAAACAGCAGGCTAAACGGTTCACAGCGGTGAGAAATAATAAAATAAAGCATTTAGTTCTAAAGCTCCCTCTTTCTCCCTCCGCTATGCTCACGTGTGCTAAACAAGCCTTGGCGCCTGTATGAAAAAGGAACGTTTGGTGGGGAGTTGTTGTTTAGTCTCCTGCTCTTGGCTGTCGGTCCTGTCGCAGTCCATTCCATGGAGTGGTTCTTTTTTGGTTCAGAGAGAGTACCACGTCGGGGAGGGGCAGGGCAGAGGGAGGAGCTTCTTTTTTTCGTCCAGTTATCAAAGTGGGAAGTTTATCGTGAGGGAAATTTGTGGCTTTATGCACCAACATGCGTATGGCGCCCAGCACGGGCGTCGTCAGGGAAACGGCGCTCTCGCAACGATGACTGATCGCTCATCTGAGAATTGGTCAATGAATCCTTCAAGGAACCTGTCATTACCTTCTTCCTGTGCGGCTGGACCACATGGTCCAGGTCACCCTGTTTTGGGAGCTATCAAGCACAAGCACAGTTGAATGAAAGAACTTAAAAGCAAAATCGTTGTTTCACTGCAATCTGTGGACAGCACAATTAGTTTTGCATGTATGGAGAGATTTTTACATTTAAGAAGTGTTAAGAAATTAGCAGCTGCTTACGAAGACTTAGGAAGTGTGCAGCTGCTATAGTGATTTTAGAAAAACTTCCTCCTGACTATAATCAATTATGTTTAATATGCATCTGTTTATCGGGGAAACATGCTCATAAGCTATAGAAGAATTTCACAAAGCAGATCGTCTAAGAGGCTGTGACTTTTGACCTTTGCCCTCGGTGATGTTGTGCAGATGGCTTGCGCACATATTTTTTGTAGTTCTTTAGTAGATTTGAAAAAATATCTAACAAAAAGAATTTTCGAGAATCAGAACTCTGGCCACCAACGAGACCATAAAATAAAACTGGACAGGGTGAAGATCTATTGGATTATGTATAGTGTTATGTATTTGTGTGTTGTGTTTGTTGTGTTGTTGTTATATTCAATATTCAAGTTAAGTATGGTTTATTTCTTTATTTCTATAAATACTTTCCAGTAAGATGGCCTTATTGAATTCTGCACTTAATAAAATGTATAAGAATGAAATGTGGCCTTGTTTTTGTGCATGCATGCATGGGTGTATGTCAGTGGTTCATGAGCATGATACAGTTCAAGTTCATGGCGGAGAGAAAGCGAAAGAGAGGTGCTTGTGGTTTTGAATTCTTACATGAAATTTGTTTTCCCCTAGGAAGATGGCTGCCTTGAGTGTTCATTGTCTCGTTCTCAGTATTTGTGTAACCATGGGGACGTGAAAAGTGACAATGGTCCGACAACCATTGTCACCCAAGGGGCAGCAGGATCACACTTTGTTCTGCTTTTATCTGCACCAACACAAACAAACCCTACTGACCGCAGTGACCACTCGCAGTTTCACTGCTGTTTTTCATATTACTTTACCGAACGTGAACTCTTCTAGTCTCAGAGGTCAGCAGAACTGACGCAGTTTCCTCATTCCAACCGAAAATGGTAGAGCACTTCCGGATTTTAAGGTTCGGTCCCCTTATTCGATATTCAAAAACCGCATGCTGTGATTTTACACGGTTCTTTGTGCATATTTACAGTGAAATAATGCTGATTGAACCCAAATGTGGGTTGTCTTATGTCAATAGAAGCCGATGCTGTGCTTTTGTGCTTGCATGTGCGCACAAGGACATCCTGAGTGTGTCCGGTGGAGGGCAGATGGAAAGGTCACATCACGGAAACAATAATACTGTTTGGCAGGCGTTGTCCCGCTCCAAACAGGACTTCTGGGAAGCATTCCGTTCAGCGAAGGCTGCCTTGCCGTGCAATGTGGGCCCGGTTTGGGGCCCGGTTCGGACGATATGCCGTGCTGCCGGACGGGAAGCGCTCCTCCAGGACCGCGTTTCGGGACTTCTTACGCCCCCCGCCCTTTCCGAAAGAGAGCGAGAAGCGTTCAGCAGCGCGTCTCCTGCGCGAACCCGGCCGACGTTCTGCTGGCCGCCAGCGGAGCAGAAGCGAGCTTTCGCTCTCCGCAGACGTCACGCCACAGAGACGCAGAGCCTGCCAGCCCCCGATGGCTTGGGAACGACGCTGTAATTAAATTGTGCCGTCGCTTATGTCATCCCCTGCATTTTCTTACCGCGCTCCGGAAAGCGCGCCGGGCCGACCTTGCCTTGCTCGCAGCGGGGGGGGGGGGGGGGGGGGGAGAGGGGGGGAACGGGGGGGGGAGGGGGGGAGGGGGGGAGAGGGGGGGAGAGGCTGAACTGTGGATATCAGCGCGTGGCAACATCCCAGCGATATTTACATTGTAAACCTGCCCGACTGCTCTGAATCGAATTTTTATCCTGAGCATAATGTACAGTAACATCCCCCCCCCCCCCCTCCCCGTGTTGGATAAAGACCTTTGAAAAGCACAGCGGGTAGATTATTTATTTGGCTTCAGTATTTGCCTTCGTCTATACCTGCCTCTAGGTGCTGGCCTCCTCTTTCACATGCAGCTTGTGCTGTTGATCGTTTGCACAGCTGGGGTCTTTTTTTTTTTTTTTGCGGCTGAGCCGGGCTGCCTACCTGTAGCGTCGCCGAGCGCGCGCGCGTTTGAAGCCAGCGCCGGCCGGCACGCTCAGGAGTCAAATTCTCCGCTGCTTCCTGTAGGTCAAGGGTCACCGCAGGTCAGTGTCTTGCACTCTTCCCATGAGGCTCCTGCGGCTGGAGCGGGTGATGCGGGCAGGAACTGCCGCGGTGTCTGGGGTAGTGGGCAATGCCGCCGAGCAGGTTTTTCTGTGGGTGCGATGCCCAGAATCACAGCGCTCATGCTAAGATAGGGAGAGGATAGTTTTAAAGCTTGGCAGTTTGTATTTTACTGTACTTCTGCGGGGAAAAAAAATGATTGAAAGGCAGGATAAAAAGACAACGCTGATCTGAACAGCGTATCTGCGAAGGAAACGGTTAATCTTCAGTCTTCATCAGCCGCGGAAATCGTCAGTCAGAGTGCAGAAACCGAATTGAAACCAGATCATCTACTACAGTGCGGTTATATTTTGATCAAGGTTTTTATTTTTGGTGGAGAACAAAATAGGGACCGAAACAAAATGAGAGAATATTATCAGGGGTGTAATTGCTGCGGTGTAAAAAAAAATGCCATCACAGTGGCCTTTTGTGAAGCTGGGTGAGTGCACTGAGTGCATTCGAGAGTTTTGAGTTAAACGCTGGCCTTCGGCGTGTAACGGTGCCGTACGGGAGGGCATTTTCTGAAAGCTTTCTGGGAAGGGAAAGAAAGGTGCACGCACGAAATTGGGGGGGGGGGATATGTCTGTGCTTCTCATCACAGGACCCCCCCCCATGACTCCTCAACGGGCTGTGGGTTTGAAATTTCTCCAGATGTCAGAGGGAGCATCAGTCGGGGAGAGGGCCGGGTCTGGGATGCTGGCGGCTTGGGGAGGGGTGAGAAGGGGTGGGTATGTTGTGGGGTGAGGGGAGAGATTGGGAGAGGTTCAGGCAATAAAAAATGGCTTAAAGCGCGTTGTGTAGGTCTGAATACTGCAAAGAAAATGAAGTCTGGCCGAGCAGTGAGGGTACTCCATGCCCCAGTGGCGCGGGACACGCGCCTTATCTCAGTTTGTCATCAGTGGGTCATAGTGCACGCTTTTTACCCCTAATGGTCTGAGGAAAAAATGCCAATGTTTCCATATAAATATGTGTGTGTGTGTGGTCACACATGTGCTTGTGCTTATGCACATGGGTTCTGGTGTGTGTGTGTGTGTGTGTGTGTGTGTGTGTGTGTGTGTGTGTGCGTGAATGTGTGTATGGCTCTGCGAGATCAAACAGACACCACAGTGCTTTATTAGTTTTGTTTTCATCTTTTAAAAAAGGGTGATTGGAATGTCACAGTGCCAGCAGGGTGTTCCTTATGTAAGAAGGGCTGTCCTGTCCCAGGCAGAGAGAAGTGAAACAAAGTGCTGTTCTGTTTTTCAGAAACAGCCTGCACAGGCCACCATAGGGCACATACATGTACTGTATACACACACACGCACACACACACACACACACATTCACAAGCACACACATGCATGCACACAAGTACCCTGGCATGCACACACACACACACACACACACACATGCTCAGCAATGTTGGGTTTTGGAGCAGAGTACAAAACAGGGAGGGAGGGAGGGAGGGAGGGAGGGCAGTTAAAACGAATTTATTGCCCTGATGTTTTGGGACTAATCCTAGCATGGTGGGTCCCACTGATTACACGTATTGGGGGAATCTGCGCCGTCTCAGTCGCGATTTTTCACAGCGCGGTGCTGCGCGGTACAGCGCCGGTTCCCCCCCGTCTCCCCCCGGCTCCCCGCCCTAAAAAAAATGTGTGCAGGGGTGAGGCGTGTCAGCCGCGACTCCCACCGCCTCCCTCTCCGCGCTCCCCTTCCCCGCGCGCGTCGCTCGGCAGAGAGGGCTCCAGCCCTCCTATAGATAAGATAAGAAACACATGCTCTGTGCCGCTCCACAGCCAGGGAGTCCCAGACGGACCTGGTGACGCACGCGCTCCCCCCTCCGCTCCCCGCACCCCGCACCCCCACCCCCCCCGTGTCAGGCGAGTGAAAAGTAGTGCCTTGGCAGCCCGCCCTTGACGCTGCGCCAGGGGGAGCGTGCTATTTTATTTTATTTTATTTTTCCAAATAAAAGGGCCTTTGAGTTTCAGCACCTCTTTGTTCTGGTCACTGTCCTCTCCTTTTCTTTTCTGGCTCGCGTCTCGATACGCGTTCCCTTGTTTTCCCGGCCTTTTATTCTCCGGTCTCTCCATTGTCTGGTCTCCATCCTCTCTCATTTAATTATTTATTCTCCTGTCTCTCCATTGTCTGGTCTCCATCCTCTCTCATTTAATTATTTATTCTCCTGTCTCTCCATTGTCTGGTCTCCATCCTCTCTCATTTAATTATTTATTCTCCTGTCTCTCCATTGTCTGGTCTCTAGTCTGTCTCATTTAATTCACTTTTATCTGGTCTCTCCATTGTCTGGTCTCTATTCTCTCTCGTTTAATTCTCTATCCTCAATTCTTCGGTTTCTCCATTGTGTGGTCTCTATTCTCTCGTTTAATTCTCTATTCTCCGGTCCGATCTCCGCCTGTCTGGTCTCTGTTCGCCGGTCTCTCGTCAGATCGCCGGCTGTAGGCCTCTGACTCCTTCACATTCCTGTTTGAATGCCAGAGCAGCGCTCGACTGGGGCAGCAGGCTCATCTTTAGCCTCTAGCACATCTTTCATTCCTGTTTTAACTCCAATACATGTAACATTTCTTTCATTTTTGAATTTATATTTCGTGTTAAAAGCAAACATTTCATGTTAATGAAAGTTTTAGGTGATGATTTTATAAAAACATTTGGTTAACCAGTTTCAAATATTTTCATGGTTATCAGGTTATTCACTAATCACTAAGCCCCTAATTAAATGCTGCATAAATCATACTTCACCTAAAATTTAACTTATGCATTTATTTGCTTGTTAACAGCATGACATGGAAAAAAAGACTGTAGAATGGAAATAAAGCAAATATTTATTCCTTTATCACAACAGTTTTTCATTCTCATTTTCATTCAATTTAAATCCCCTGGTGCTCTGCACTCATTGTAGAAATAATCCAAGAATATCACTTTTAGCTTGGATTTTTTTAGCAGTAATTTACTTAAGCCGTCATTTTTTTTCCGCATGCCAGCTTTCTTCCCCACTCTCTCCTGAGTCATCTGTCCCCGTAGAAATAACATTACCTCCACTCGCTAGGACACATTCCCTCTCGAATTACCAGGACCTGTCTCCCAAATTGGATCAGAAAAGGTCATGTGATGTGGATTTACTCCACGGACGGGAAGGGCAGACCCACTGACTGACACAGGTACGTGACCCCAGATAGTGGCGCGATTAGACAGGAAGATTTGGCGCGGCGCTCTGCGTGCAACGGCGAGCCAGTTGCTCTTGATTTGTGTTTCTGAGAGTTCCCGACACATCATACGAAGAATTACTGACTTCCTGCTCATTTGCTTTGTCAGCACTTTGGCATGAAAGCAGAACAAATTATAACCGAGTGCAGAACCTTAGAAAGATGTGTCTTGTGAAACATGAAAAAATAAATACAACGTGTATTCTTTCTTAAACTGGTACTTTTTTTTTTTAGTGGCAATGTTAATTTAATACCTGGATAAGCCTTACTTCTCTAGTTATCTTAGTTCATTGTAATTATTTGACATTGTTTATCCAGGGTAGATTAGGTATTTCACATTTGTACATGTTGTCCATGTTTACAGCTGATTGCTTGCTGTTACCAATCAGGTTTAGCGCTTTGCTCTGGAGTGCAATAGAAGGAACTAACATGGGAATCATGCCTGCAAAGTCCTTCTTACTTTCTTTTTGCATTGTACCTGTACACTTTGGTATTTCGCCTTTTTCAACTAGTACACATTGGGGCCGTTGTATAGAATGACCCAACTTGGATTCTTTCTTCCTGAATTCATTGCTTTGCGTAATTGAAAGTTCATTTTCTGTCCGTGTGCAGGGATGTAGCGTGACCTCTGTTTGTGGTCAAAGACGGACGTGTGCTGGAAGTCAGGGTCGTTTCTCGCTTCTTATTCGCCGCACGGCAGCGCTGGTCATGGAGAATTAATGAGAATCATCTTCCATCGCGTTGATCTGCGGCACGTCTGTTTTTTTTTTTTCTTCCTTGTGTCCGAGTAAACGTAATACGGTCCTGCGGATTGTGAACAAAGGTAATTTGTCCATTCGCCTTTTTTTTCTCTGTGCAATCCCAGCATGCCCTTCACCTTCATTTTTTAACACTGACCTTTTCTGTTTAGACATGGTGAGCCCGTGCGATTTATGAGCCATGTGTTTAACTTACTAGATAAAAACGCATTCTTTTTGTACTATGCGCTCTCTTGGTATAACAAACTTATTTAGTGAGTCTTTTGGAATAAGGAATGTCGAGGATGTTGTTCTGGTTTAGGATTAAACACCATGGCTGTTGTAGGACAGTGTTAAGTGTATGCTGTGAGTCAGAAATGGCACAGAAGGTATCAAGATTGCATTAGAGGGAATTCCTTCTCTTTGCGTGGCTTGTTTTTGGGATTTAATTGTGGAAATTGAAAGGTGCTCAGTGCGACAGGGAGGATTTCAGTCGCACGCTTCCATCAGTGCTTCATAAAATGAGGCTATAAATCGCTGAAGCAATCATCACAGGGAATATTCATTTAATTCCTAGAATTTGGGAGCGACGCCAAAGGCTGTTTGTTCAAACGCCGCCGCGGGTTTCGCCGTGCTCAGTTCGCGAAGTTTGAATCTTCCCGTGGAAAGCGATGGCTGTAAAGGGCAGCAGCTCTGGGGGCTGTCTTCCTGGCCCAGTTCCCCCTTCCTCCTGTCTGGATTATTGCCTTCCCCACTGAAATAATTATGTTCTAGCTTGTGTGCAGTTGACAACTTTCAGGAATGAAAATGTTTTAAATAATCACGGCTAGTTGTCATGACCTAAGGTAACCTTTTGCTGCTGGAAAGCATCGGGGCTTCTGCACTCTGGGTAATATCAGCAGTAGTGGTTAATAGGGGAGAAGTTCTCACCACAAACAAGTGTTTCTGTGACCATAACCATTCATAAATATTGTTTTATTTTAAAGGGCAGTTTTCTGAAAGTACTACATGTACTTTGCATGTGACTGTGAGGTTTAGCTTCTACTTAATTACTATAATTTTTAAAAATAAATCTTCCTCTAATTCACATATTTATGTTTATAAATCTGTTTCATTAAATGTTGGATACATTGCATATTTTTTCAGTTAGGACAGTGTAAATAGTTTAGGTTTTCTGAAGTGCCCACAATACTTTCTGGTAGCAGCTTTACAGTGCAGCAAGTGCATAACAAAACAGAAATAAAAAGAAAATCAAATGTACATGAGTAAAATTTTACAATAAATAGATAAATAAACCTAAGCTGACAGCAATACTTGTATTGTAAAGTCTCAGTATTTCCTGTTTCGGCTGCTTCATGCGAGTTTTACATTTATAGATGCAGTAAAATGCCATGGGTATTTTTGTTTTGCTATGTGGTATTTCTTCAGATCTTGAAACGGTTCAGGGTCATGTCAGGGAACTGAGTCACATCCCGGGAGCTGGGAGGAGAGCCCCCCCGCCCTGCACGACCATCGTCAAGCCACACAAAGTATATTTCTTTTTTTTTTTTTTTTTTAAAGAAAAAAAGAAGTGTGACATCATCTAAGGACAACCAAGGGAATACGTGACCATGCTTAGCAGCTCTAAAAGAAAAAAAGGGACAGAAGCGAGTAGCATTACTGTAGAAATAAGGACAGACGCGACACAGGCAGAGAATTGAGACCTCATTAAAGTTCCGTTGAAGAGACGTTCTGGAACTCCCCCTCGGAATGCAACGGTGAATCTCGCCGTTGGTCGTCTGATATGGTGATACTGGATTAAGCGGCCTGTGATTTTTTGGGTCTCCTCTGTTCTTTTGTGCCCATGTTTTTTTTTTTTCATGCACTTTGCACACCTTGCTGACTGCTCTGCTGACTGCTCCCACCAAGCACAAGGAAGGTGAGGCAGAGAAAATGGACACAGAAATGGTGACAGACTTCTGTTTTCCTGTTAACCTTCACCCACCTCCCAACTCAAGGGCATACAGTTCTGTAGCCGTACATGAAAACATTACCTTCACATTAGAAGTACACATTCACTCTCCCACAGTGGCTGGAGGCCTGAGGCTGCATTGTAGTGTTTAGTTAGTAAGACCTTATTTCAGGACTCAGTTAAACTACCGAGGCTTTTCCACAGGCAGTACTGTGTGATGTCATATATGCTGTGCATTTTGAATAGGTGGTCATGGATCTTGAAGTATAGAGAGCTTGATGATTGTAGTCCACGCCCTCACAGTGAATGTTACTTTTTTTCTTCATTCTTACACAACATGGAGTAACCAGTGATATTTGTTGGCCTATCGCATCGTTGCATCATCCTCCATTAGTGCACAAGAGTGCGCATTAACACATGGTCCTATCAAACTGATGCAGTAAGTGGCTGTTTTTTTTCTCTCTAGTCCACCAGCTGAGCTGCCGAGAAGAGAAGAAAAATGATTCAGTTGCTTGCATGACGCTTTTGTGAGGAGCAGAACGTCTGTACCTGATTAAAAAAATACAACCCCCCCCCCCCCCAACCCCCTCATGTCATCACCATCGCCCCTTTGGAATGATGCATTATGGGCCAAACCGATACTTGTGTTCCAGCACGCGAACGGGTGTCTTTTTGGTTCTTTGTGGTGAAATCCAGTGAATGTTGCTGAAGACCCCTACACAGAAGTTCAGTAGCATCCTCCCTGTCCCAGAGACATCTCATGTTACTTGTTTTGGTTTTTGTTTTTGTTTTTTTTTCCCCAGGCTGGTGGATCACTTAGAACAAGTTGTGATTCACAAAGATGGCTGTATGGATGACAGACCAGAAGAACAAAAGCATGTCCTAATAACCAGTGTAAATATTATGTGCACACAGGAATTTTGAAGTCGCTTTCCCAGACCCCAAATTTCTGGTTGCCCCAGGAAACCATCAATATCAGGCCCTTGGTTATGTGTCTTCAAGATCATGGCTTAAAATCCCCTGGGCAGTGACACATCGCTGTTGCTACGTAGAAAATGGGACAGTTAATTTGCTTAATGCTTCGCTTGCATAACTGTGGTCTCCTGAACCAAAGTTTGCCTGCGCACATTATTTCGTGATGACTGATTTTTCTTTTCCCCCCACCGCGTGTCCATGATCAGACTTCAATAAAGCGTGGGCCATTCCTCTGTGAGTAATGGTGCGCTGAACTTTTTCCAAACTCCCCAGGCAATATGGCCAAAATCAAAACTCACTACAAGATGGGCGTACCCAGGGGACAATCGTGCGATGAGAGCCTGGTCTCATTCCCAAACTCATCGTGTATTGACGCTCGGTCAGAACCCCTCAGCGTCACCGTACGGCACAAGAGGAGTCCATTGCCGTCATTTCTGGACGTCCACGGTATCTCCATAGACTTCAATAGACGCGCTCAACGTCTTCATGTTGACACTAAGGGTGAACGTTTTCCATGCCAAGGGTAAATGGGAAGAGGATATCGTGCCAGATCAAGTTACAACCTAATGTAAATGTAATGATTTCATAAAATTAAACATTGTTTATTTGTTTCGTGATTCGCTAACTAAAAAGATATGCCCTTCCCCTGTACCATTCACCCTTGGTGACGCCAAGAGTAAATGGGAACAGTATATCGTGCCAATCTAATGTAAATGTAATGATTTCATAAAATTAAACATTGTTTATTTGTTTCGTGATTCGCTAACTAAAAAGATATGCCCTTCCCCTGTACCATTCACCCTTGGTGACGCCAAGAGTAAATGGGAACAGTATATCGTGCCAGATCAAGTTACAATCTAATGTAAATGTAATGATTTCATGAAATTAAACATTGTTTACATGTTTCTGGATTCACTAACTAATAAGATATGCCCTTCCCCCGTCCCATTCACCCTTGGTGGCACCGAGGGTTTTTTTTAATGTCTGTGGGGATACCTAGGGCGTCCTGAAATGACGCCAAAGGGCTCTTTGTGCGTCTTCTAGTGACTCCAGGGCTTCTGACCAAGCGTCAGTATGTGACGAATTGGGAATGAGAACGTGTTAATGATGGAAGTGGGGACAAATTGGAATACATCATAGGCTATAATTGAATGCAACTTTATTTATTTATTTATTTATTTATTTATTTATTTATTTAAATCCAGCAAAAACCGTTTCGGTCTATTGTGGTTCTTGTCACATAAAATCTCCCACTTCACTTTGTTCAGGGTTTGTTCGAAGTTAAAAGAACAAATGTTTTCAAGATATGATGATCCCAAATAAATACCACTTTTTTGTCCCCTCATAAATCCCGTTATTGACCAACTTTTTATTTTGTGGAAGCGGTGCTGTATGCTAGAGGTGAATTTATGTGGGGCAGGGACTGGTATGTGTGCTTGTGTGCATGCTTGTGTGCTTGTTTATGTGCCTGCTTGTGTGCGTATTTGTGCATTTGTATGCATGCATATATGCATGCGGGCATGCATGTTTATGCACATGCTTGTGTGCATGTTTATGTGCATGCTTGCATGCATGTTTATATGCATGCGGTCATGTGTGTTTTTGTGCATGCGGGTGTGCGTGTTTATGCGCATGCTTGCATGCACCTTTACGTATATGCGAGCATGCATATTTATGCACGTGTGGGCGTGCGTGTTTATGTGTGTGCACTCGCTACCTCACATGGGCCGGGAGGGATCCGTGTGCTTCAACTCCAGGTTGTTTTGTACGGAGCTCAGCCCTAAATAATGGCGGCGGCCTAAACTAAGTCCGGTGCACCCAGGCCCCTCTTTTCCTCAGAAGAGAACAGGAGGATCGGCAGAAGAAGAAGAAGAAGAAGAAGAACTGCCTCACCAGACAACTTGCTTACCCTCCTGACCTTTGGCCGTGGCACAGAGAGGGCTTGTTCTGAGAACAGTTTGCTTTTCGTCCTGTTCAGACAGCAGTGTGTGATAAATGGCGTCTGAGTCCAGCGATTTGTTTAGTAATTGCCGGCTCCATTGTATTTTGTTTGTTTTTCGTTTCAGCAAACCTGACTGGACAGGTTCTTTAATGTGCTTTCCAGGAAATCTGTGCCAAATTTAAGGCGCTAGTCTCTGCAGCCAAACTTTTGTACAATTTCCATTTGTTGGAATCTACTTCGTTGTTTCCAAGAAGGAAATATTTTATCTTTGTTAAACTAGTTTACTACCTAATACCCAGTATTGCCTTGAAGATCATTACACAGGATTACTCAAAAGATGAGTATTTACCCTGTGATTTCAGGTGTAGGAGTATTTAAATAATTATTAGAACTTTTTCCCCAGATGGTGTTTACACTGTTTCAGCAATATTAAATCTATTATACGTAGAGTAGAATGTAGCTGGTCTGTTCCATTTTATCTGTTGAGAATTGGAGCATTGCTGTGTGGCTAGGGCTGCTGTCTTCCAGGGGGTTGGAGGGGGGGGGCTGGGGGGGCTGTGGGGGGGAGGGGGGCAAGGCGTGACTGGGCGCCTGCCTCCCTCATGTGATGATTTCGTAACTTTGATGATTTCGTATGTGAATATGTGATCTAGCTCTGTAATATTGTGCTAATATTATTATTTGTTTGAGGCAAATCTGTGAAGTCCTCTGGAGAGGGGGTTTTGGAGGGGCGAGTGTTGGGGTGGAGAACACCTATGTCGTAGTTTATGATCAGCTCGCTTGGATGAACAGGGAGGCAGGGCAGAGGCGCGGGTGGAGGGTGAGGGACGGGGCGGGGGCGGAGGAGCGGGGGGGGCGTCAGGGTTAAAGGCTTCACACATTATGTGTTTCTGGGGATCATTCGCAGTGTGTGTCTGCTTTGTATTTGGGAGAGGAAAGTGAAATCCTGCCAAAAGACCCAAGCTGGCTTTTGTCTCTGCTTCAGAGCTGCTGTGTGCACTGTCCTGTCTGGGCTGCTAAGATTTTTTTGTAATGACAGCTCAGTGTTCATGCATTTTCACTCACATAAATGTGTTCATATTTTATAGAATAATGCTGCGAAAGATTTTGGGGATGCAGTTGAAAAATAGCAGATTCTTAAATAGGCAGCTATGGGGTCAAATATGCCCCAAAAGGTGCACTTTGTCCACCAGTTTTTTGAAAGTTTTTGTAATCAAATCTCAAACGTGCGTCAAATATCGTCTTTCTGAAGAAATCTTTCTGTGGGAACATCTGATACATCTGGGAATTGTATGTGGAAATTCGCACGGAATGACCCAGTGACACTGCCGCCTACCAGTGCATGTTGTGCAACGACTGAGTCAGTGAGCAGATCCCGTACAGTGAGCTGCTAGCGTACGCGCGCCCGTGTCCGTGCGTATCCGTGTCTGTGTATGTCAAGTTGGGATCAAAGGAAGTCTGCAGTAAGTGGTGCTTTCAGCTGTCAGTTCCCACTTACGTTTTATTTACACATTTCACTGAGCAGCTGCTCTAATCCAGCCTGATTCGGGCTGTTTGATAGTTGTACCTGCACACGTGCGACCTGCTCTTTAACCCCATGGCTGTGCTGGAGCTTTACTGGAGCACTTGACGTGGAGGTGCCAGGATTCCCGGAGTGAAACGGGGATCGTTCCATCTTGCGACTCCGAGCCACAGTCCGCAGGTCCGCAGTCCGGCGCTGTAGACGCCGCGCCGCGCGGGCGCCCAGTTGTTTTACGTTAATGGCGTTACGGGCGTGCGATGCGAGACAGATGGGGTTTCAGCACTGGGGCCGGCGTGTTCCAGAGGGAGGCGTGTGGGCGGTAGGGAGACGGAGGTGCTCCGGATGTGCATCGTCACGACGACAGCGGGAATTTGCATAATACCTAATCGTCGCGGTGGTGTTACCGGGTGCTGGACCCGGACGGTTGTAGATTCAAGCTGGTCGTAGGCCTCGGGCCGTGGGCATTTTGTTTCCACAGTAAACGTCTGCTGCAGATATGCTGGTTGAAGTTACTCTTCAAGTACCTGTAATGACGGTTTGATCTGTTAAGTAAATACGGTAACCTTCCCCCTATGCAATGATGTAAACTGCCATCATGCACCACACATGGCTGTTAGAGCCAGTGTGTCCTTAGTAGGAATGGCGTGCCCACATGAACCTTTACACACACACACACACACGTAGGATAGAACATAGTCCAGGGTGATGTCGTGGGAAAGGCGGTCTAAGCACTAAATGTCCCTCTGCATTGTTAGCACCTGTCTGGATTACGTACACAATCGTTCAGTGGTAGTCCCAGCCTCTCTCCTTTCTGTTGAATCTCTCCCAGTTTTTTGTTTATACCTCCCTGACTCCCTCGTCTCCTCTGTTCAAGTCTTTTTTTATTTATTTCATGTCATCATTTCATGAGTGAGGTCAGCTGAGAACAATTTCTCATTTTAAATGATGAAGTGACATATAACTGGTTTTACTTGAGACGCATGTAAAAATTACATTCTAGTGTGTTTCTACAGAATGCACAGTACAGACTGTACATAATTCAACGATAATATATTTGTAATACAACACAACTGAATGAACGCTAATGAGTAATATGTATATATTTGTATATGGAGACACCCCCTCCACCCCTCTGGCCCTTACTCATGCACTTTGCTAACGGACATTGGCAGCAGCTCTGCGGGTTCTTGTGAAACTCGGAGAAAGTGCAGTAAACGTTCTGGGCAAAGTTCTGAACGTTGGTGGTGGATGAAGGGAGCTGGGCCTCTTTGACGTAAATAGCTGTTGTGTTGTCTAAGGCACGCTATGCATGTGTTATTATCATACATGCATGTACCATACTATTGCACTATTGTTATCTATTTATTATTATTATTATTATTATTATTATTATTATTGCATTATTTATCCCCCTCCACATGGACCCTATGGAAACCAGAGCAACATGAGGGTTGGATCAGCCACTCCCCCGCGGTGCCTGATAGGATATACTTGGATCGCGGAATGCCCCGATCCGACATCGTCAGCTGAAATGGCTGTCGAGCCATCTGTTTTCTTTTAAGCATTCAAAGAGCAGACTCTGTTTTCATGCATCATGTTTTTTTTTTCTTTTTTTTTCTTTCTTTTGCGCTCTGAGCGGTCCGTAGCTCTCTGCCTCTCTGTTTCTTCCCGGGGATCCAGTGCGCTTCCAGGCCCAGACCCACTCTGAACCGTGCGGGTTCCACAGGTGTGACGCAGCTGTGCTCCTGTTCTGCACGCGCTCAGTCTGAACCAGCTGCTGCCTTGCCTTGTGTGCAATAAGGTTTCTATTTCAGAAATTGCACATTTTTTTGGAACAAATAAAAATTTCCTGTGAATTCGTAAATATGTGCATATGGATCTACCAGCTAACATCACTGTACATCTCCTGCGTTTTGTGACATGGTCAGTTCATGGTAATTAGAAAGCTGTGTCTTTTGTGTGGTTGGATGTAGAGTATAGGACACTGGGCCCTTGACCCGTTACTCTGGTTTGATGCTGTATTCAGTGACCAATCTTGGCTGTCCCTTGATACTTATTTACAAACGTTCTCAAGTTAATATTATACTCTGAACGGAACTTACTTATAGGTTCAAAGATCAACCTTAGGTAAAGTGTCTAAAGCTGTAGGCAGTCACGTGACCACTTCAGTGCATGACCCAAAGTGATGTTCCCTCCGGTGTGTTTTTTTTTTTTTTAGTTGTTTATTTTAAACGTTGACCCCTGAGTGATCCGCCTCCGAGGCTGTCGATGGCGCATCAGAGCGTCCGAAATGAGCGCCGGGCCGGTTCAGGCCCCGCGGCGGGAGGAGGTGATCCGCCAACCCTGGGCGCATTAAATACATACTTTACGTCGGCGACGGCTTCACAAATGACTGTTTGCTCAACAACAAAGGACAATAAAGGACTGCATTTAGGCGGCTCTCCAGGACATAATTGTCTATTAAGTGCAATCAAGCTTCCCTTTTCCCTTCCTTAGAATGGCCTGGGCCTTTCTACTAGGAGACTTTGTGGTACAGTAAACACTTAGTTTACTCCAGGAAGCGGGGGGATGGAGGGGGGCGGGGTGGGGGGGGGGGGGGTGGGGCGGGGTTCCCTGTGGGCATGACACAACAAGGCCCTCACTCCCTCCCCACATTGTGTCCCACACTGGTGAAACCTGTTCTCCAACTGTCCATTTTCACTCTGTGAACAGTTAAGGGGTCTGATCTTGGGGTATAGAAAACTTACTATCCCAGACTATAAGAGCTGAGTTGTCATGTACATTTTGCAGTGCTAATTAAGGTGGTTCTCAGTGGCATAAAAGTGTGCGAAGTAAGTGTTGGGAACAGACGTAGCTGCAATCTTGTCAGATTCAATCAAAATTCCTGTACAATATCTCTGTAATCCATCTAGTTTACAGTGTGGTTGCTGGAGAGTTATTTGGGACAAACATACAATCACAATTTAGCAGGAGACGGATTGGCAAAATAAAATTCGAACTCTAAATTTTTTTTTGCCAAACAGTAAGAGTCAAAGATCTTTTTTTATTCTCCCTCGCTTTAGGTCTCACGGACGAGAAGGTCAAGGCATACCTCTCTCTGCACCCTCAGATGCTGGAGGAGTTTGTGTCGGAGAGCGTGAGCGCAGAGACGATCAGCAAATGGCTGCAGAGGAAGAACAGCAGCAGGATCAGTGGTAAGAGTCACGGGGGAATGTTCCGGAAGCCCGTAGCGTGGGTCCGGTCTGTGTCGTGCCCGTCTGTGCCCGGGTGGGTTCGTTGCTGGAGTGGTTCTCAGTCTGTCTGTCGACACCACACCCTGCCTCCATACACATTAAGAGAGAGCCACAATGGCCATTTGAACAGGAGGACTTGTGCTGTGTGAAAACCCTGCTGGTGTTGCCTTCAAGCTGTTCCACCGTTTGCTGCTGCAACCTGTTAAAATCAGTTCCCCCCCCACCCTGTAGGACGGGAGGTGCTCCTTACTTTGCCCAGAGATCTTCTAGGTTTTGAGATTTCCAGCTTGACCCGAAATTGCTTCGCTGTTGCACAACGGCTTGCGGTCTACAGGGAGTGATCTTCTGGTGCACTGGGACCGCTAGCAGCTGAAGGTCAATGCAGGAAGTTCAGCGGCAGTCAGTTCAAACCAACTTTTATGCAGGAAAAGGAGAAAGTACGAAAGTCTCAACTGCCAGTAATAACAAAAAAAAGCATTCGCTTATTCTGTTGGAATTGCAAGCATTATTATGTATTCTTTTTTTTATCAATTTGCTAATCTTGATAGATAGTAAAACAAGTAATGAAACCTTAGCTGCTGAGCTGGTAATGCTAAGATCCGTGGACTGTGGAAACCAATGACTGAAATTTAAAATTAAAAAAATAACTGTCAATCATATGAACATGTTATTGCCAATGCCTCGTTATGTAAACCATGCTCCCTTGGTACATAAATAGCCAGTGATTGTCCCAATTGATAGTTGCAGAACTCCTATATATGACTCAGTGTCAAACATGGACATTTTATGTCGGTTGTCCTTCATTGTGTTTTGATGTTTGGAATGGGGAGGCAAGGACAATTAGAATTTTATACTACAGAAATAATTCCAGAATGCCCAGAGCCCAGTAGGTGAATCTCCACTGGTTTTTTGGAGGTCTCTGCTTGCAGGAGGTGCAGAAAATTACTTTCAGAAGAAAGCCAAAATTGGTTGAATGACCCAATCAGCCGAGACACGACGGTCCGTACCCACAAGGCACTGTTTACAATCTCTCTCTTTTACAATCAACGAGCTGGCTTTTTCCACTGGAAATAATCACACTCTCCCCAGGTAGCTCACTGGTGGAAAAGTGCCAGGTCATGTGTTTATAATCCCTGTCCATAGCGTTATACATATACTGTTACATTGTATGTTGAGTATGAGTGTTTGTATGTGTGTGTGTGTGTGTGTGTGTGTGTGTGTGTATGCATGTGTGCACCTCAGTGTGTGAGTGTGTGTCTGTGTGTGTGTGTGTGTGTGTGTGAATGAGGGTGTGTGTGAGTGTGTGCATATGAGTATGAGTGCGTGTGTTTGTATATGTTTGTGTGCATATGGGTAGGACTGTGTGTGTGTGCGTGTGTGTGTGTGTGTATGTGCGCATATGAGTAGGACTGTGTGTGTGTATATGTATACATATGAGTAGGACTATGTGTGTATGTGTGAGTGTGTGAGCAAGTGCATATGAGCATGGCTGTGTGTGCACGCGTCTGTGTGTATGTGCGTGCATGTCTGTCCCTGTGCACCTCACAGAATAAACAGGAGGGAAGGTGGCGGGGGCATGCAGCGGGGGCTTGTGGGTCTCCACGGGTCGTTAAACCCATTTGAGTGGGCCGGCCGGTTCTGAGCCGCGCGTCAGGATGCTGCCTGGCTGACAGACCCACCAGGATAGCGCCCCCCCCCCCCTCCCTCAAACCCCCCCCTCCCCTCTCCACCGGAATCCAGAACGGGCTCACACCGCTGGCCGCCCGCCAAGTCCAAGCCTCTGACGTCAGAACTGGCCCCCGGGGACTGGCTCGGGCCAGCGATGGGGGTGAGGGGGGGTGAGCGGGGGGGGGGGGGGGGGGCCGGGGGGGGGGGGGGGGGTAGGTGGTGGAGCGGCGGTGGGGGCTCGTTCTGCTTGAGCGCAGCGGGCTGCAGTGCGTTGTGCTGGCTGGGTCGGAGCTGGTTCATGGGGCCTGCAGTCTTCAAACCGGGCTGCGGCAGCAGGGGAGAAAGGAAAATAAAGACGGCTGGTTGGCTCGGAGCGCCGGCCTCTCAGTGCCCTCTTCCTGGCTCAGTCTGGGAATTCCAAATGGTGTTCAGCGCGGAATTCCGGCTATACAGATTTTTTTTTTTTCTTTGTTTACTATTTTGGCTAATGGGGCTTGTCATCGTTTTCGGACGACCACACCTCTCTTAACTCTCACGCTCTCCGTATTTTCACGTATGTGTGTGTGTGCGTGTGTGTGCGCTTTAGGTTGAACATTTATCAGAATTTACCCCCCCCCCACACACACACACACACACACACACACACACACACAGCCTACCAGCAGCCTGTTGAAACCGTTTAGCAGCTCGACCCGTCTTCATTTGTTTATGTTTAGATGCATTAATATGTGAACGTAAAACAGTAAAAACCCTTGTCATCAAGAAATGATTAGCCGTAAATAGATTTCTGAACTTGTTCCAAAACTAGCGTGGCGTATTGGATGCTGATGCATTAGTATGTATGTCTGTCAGGGTCCTTGACTCAGTGTTACTGACAAACCCAGCACAGACGTACACACACAAGCCTTTCTTCTGCCCAGTGATTTACCATCACATTTTTTATACCATTACCTCAATGGAAGCATTTTCACTGTCGTCAGTAACTAAAACGGTTTATGTGAGAAACAGGATAAAGAACTTGATTGAAAACATGTGGGGGTTATTTATAAAATTATGATATTATAATTATGATATTTTATGACTAAAAAAATAGACACTGACACAAGTTACTGTAACATCTGTTTTAAGTTATACATCTACAGTTTTGTATCAATGTCATTTTGGTTTCTCTTTAATGAAAATAAAACCATGTAAGCCTCATTATACATTGTTGTATACGACACGCAATGGATAAGGCCTACCTTGAATATTTACATATATAATGCAGAAAGTTTCACTAAGAGTTGTCATGAAGTAGCAGAACTGTTGTTTTTCTTAATATAGTTTGAGTTGGTAGTGATTTGGTGGGCATGGGGGGGGGGGGGGGTCTTTTTCCCAGTTGTAAAGGGCGCCTTCCTAAAATTCATCCACATGTGTTAAAGCATCAGAAATTGCCTTTGGAATGCCGACAAGGCAAATTATTGCATAAGGAAGCATTGCTAAGTCCTGTCCAGCAGCCCAGGGCAGGGAACCAGCCAATAGGAAACAAGCTGTCCCTGTTCTTTGCCTCCCACCCACGTACAGGTCGGCAGAGAATGGCTGGGGTGTGGGGCGATATGGGGGTGGGGGAGGGGTGTATCCCTGCCCTGTGCCCCCACTTTTTTTTGAAGGAGACAGGCACTCCCATGTTTGCTGCTGATGCAGTCACCATGGCAACCGTGTTGCACCGCCACATCAATGGGTGTGTTTAGAGCAGAGAGGCGTACCCCTCAGCCCGTTAAATATTAGACACCCTTAGGGAGGGAATTAGTAGTGCTCTTGTACCTGATTCACATGGGCCATGTCACTTCCTGTGAGACGCTTGCAAACGTCTGGGCACTATTTTGTTCCTTTACTTCCTGCATGGCTGCCATGGCTGCCCCAGCTGATTGATGGGTAATGGCCAAAGTCCGAGTTGCATTTTAATGTAGCTGTGTTTACATTTCAGTTTAGGTTTTCATATTACATTATACATATGCATATAATATAAGTATTTGTATTGTCATGGAAATGTTTGTGTTCCCTGCATTTATGGAGTAATGCCTCCTGATGCATAAAATACAGCACACATTTCTTACAAGGGTTTCATATTTTATTATGCTCTTATTAAATATTGCTTGACAAATTATTAACCAGTAATGGGGCCTGATGAGATTTTAGCACATTAGTAAGGCCATGGTCAAATAAATAAATAAAAAAGTACAGAAATAATCCCCTTAGAAATTAAATTCAAATGATAGAAGTTGAAATATTTAAATAATGTATGATATGACAAATATAGTATTCTTTTGCTTTCGTATTTTGACATTGCATTATTTGTAATGTAAAAGATACACTGTATTACAATATGCATAGTAATATAGCATACATATGATAAAATGTTTTTTCCAATAATGGTGAAATTTGAATATAAGCATGCAGGTCTGTCATATATGAATGGAGGGGGGGACAGTCACACATTTAGTTATATTCGGGTTTTTGTGACTGTGTCGGCACAGCGACAGGCCCTTTGCTGAGTGCCGGTCAGTCTGGGATTGTACAGTACATAAGCAGGACAGCAGCCCCCCCCCCCCTTTGCTACAGCGTCGTATCTCTCCAGGGCTTTGCTTCCCCTCAGAACGGCGATGTCTCCCCACACGTGTTCCCAGGGCGACCCCGGGATCAGCGTGCATGCTCTGTGTGTAATCTCTTTCCCTCGTTTCCCATCTCCCTGTTTCTTCCTCTCCTCCATCCTTTCAGCTCTGCACTTTCTTCCCCCTACTATCCCTATTTGACTTCTTTTCTTCTTTTTTTTTTTTTTTTTGGCCATCTGGTCCCCGAAGAGAATGTAGGCAACGTGGTCCCGCACACAGTGTCGTGCCATTTCTTATTTATTCATTTATGCAGTATTCATCGGCCCGATCTTTTTGAGATGAGCAGCTGTTAGTATTCTTGGCCTTTAATAGTTTTTTTATTATTTGAATTTTTTTCATGGTTCTTATGCCCTGGATATGTCTCTATCAATCAGTCATTGGTGTGCATTTTCCCCCCTGCAGCCCAAAGGGCTCAGGCCTGCTGGGTAAATACATGTGAGATGAAATTTCCTCCTCTTTTCCGAATCTTTCCTTGACCCGGGCGTTTCTCAATGCACATTTCAACTGGAGCCTGATACAACGTTTCACCTTTGGTTTGTGTTTCACTTTAAGCAAGGAATTGAATCAAACTGATAAAAAATTTTTAATGAACTTTTTTTTTTTTTTACTACGTTGCACAATACTTTAGCAACTACAAACAGAGTGGTAAAAAAATTCTGAAATTGCTCATTGAAATGTTGCTGCAAATCAAGGCCTCTTTCTTGCATTACAGTTGAGGCCTTTGTCTCCATGAGGTTAGATTCTAGCTTTCAGTGTTACGTCACGCAGTGCACCTTTAATCGCCTTGTTAATGTGATCCTGTCGTACCACTGGATCATCACCTTTGACTCCAGCTCATACCAGCCTGGTTCCACTGTGGAAAAAGTAGTGCTCTCTGTCCTCAGCTGGTCTCGATGGTCCAGTCAGGGCCATGGGTGTGGGCTTGTTGAGTAACTGCTACAGAAGCTTGCACAGCTGTTGAGAGGAATAAGATCGCTATTGGTTTGGATTTTGTGGGAATGTTAGTTTTTTTTTATAAATAAAAAAGGGGATCGTTCTGTTGAACTTGTGAACATTGGCTGAATTGGGCTTTGATGTGTCTTGAGTGAGGATAAAAAAATGAAGTGTGGTTCTGACGGCTTTTGTTGTTTGCGGCATCGGAACTATAAACAAGGGGCCGCCTAAGACATCCAGACTCTGGAATAAAGTGTGTGTGCTCTGCATGAGGGCTGCAATCCCCTTTTTTTTCCCTGGAAACCGAACCCTCCCCCCCCCCCCCCCCCACCCTCTCAGTCCTGCTCGGTCTCTGATCACATGAGTGGTGTATCGCTGCTCCTCAGCATCACGCTCGTGCACTATCCGCTGCGACGAGCCTTTTCCACACCCCTCGCTGCCTGTCCCACGTCACAGGGCCCACGTCAGCCTGCGTAGCACTGTGGGTGTGTGTGTGTGTGCGTGTGTGTGTGTGTGGGTGTGTGTATGTGCTGTCCCCCCGTCCCTGTAGCTGTGCTCAATGCAGCTCTCTGGTCCTATGCGTTACCGTGGAAATATTACGTTTTGGAGTAATCTGATTTCAAAAAATCTTTATTAAAGGTTTACTGCAGTTACTTGAGTTTGAAGTTTGAACCGGCATCCTTGTGGTTGTAAAGCAAGCTCCTAACTCATTACATTATAAAACATGCTACTAATAATAAACCCTTTTCCTAGTTGATTTTTCTTTTCTTTTTTTTTTTTTCAAATTGACAAACAATATTATTGAAAAACAAAAAATGTATTTGGAGCTTGTGCCCCTAATAATGATAACAGAGATGTAACAAGATTTACAAAATTTCACGTTGATGGGACCAATAATTAATCTATACGACCGAACACCATCTGCCATTTTGGTTTTCTCTCAAAGTTTTAGTTCAGAATTATGCAGAATCTGCCCTTTCAGACTTCTGATGTCGAATGAGTAGACATATTCTAAATAACTGATTCAAGAGTTGTTTAATTATTTAAATAAAAATCAAAAAATGTCATTTTACAGGCCTAAAATCATGGTGTTCACCACGGAACTCTTTTCTACAACCTGTTCCAAATGTATTTAGCACAGGGAACACAATTGTTTATTTTTTAATTGGTTGGTTTTCATTTTCTGGTATCAATACTAAATAGGTTCTGTCTGAAATAAAAAAAGTAATAATGCATTTAGATACGTGGACAAAAATGTTTTTATTTTTGGAAATGGAAGAATGGGCAACCTCTTGATTTCGGTTAATTAGCCTAAGTGTTCTCTGGGATGGCCACACTTCCTGTTTGTTCTTGTAAAAACATGAAGGAAATTGTGAAATGGTGTGTGTTCTGGAACTGGAGAGCCTGTACAGTTTAGTCTATGCTGCGTCATAGACACACTTGCACTCAAACATATATTTATATGCACACAAGGGCACACATGCACTCTCACACACATGCACGCAAACACATACAAACATAAACACACACACACACAGCCATGCACATGCACGGACACACATGCAAGCGTACACCCGCGTACACACACGCACATAAACATACACACACACACACACACGCAGGCACACCCACACACACACACACACACACACGCACGGGCGACCACACGCACGCACACACATACGCTTGGACACACACCCACACACACAACATGGTTTTACAGCTCCTAGACAGGAACTGGTGGTGTGGAGCATCATAGTTACTGATTCCATTTAAAGGGACTCTGTAAAGAAGGGAAGGGAGAGTGAGTAGAATAATCCATTAGACCTGCAAGGCACTGTACTATGAAAGCAAAAAAGAAAGATGCGTTATCAAGCTGTAGAGAAGCATTTTACAGTGAAACTGTAAGTAACGGTGAAGGCATTATATTTCTAGCCAAACAAAGCCATTCTATGCATTTTTATTATGTTTCCAAATCAGTGTCGCATGGCTTAACAGGATGGCAGTTGGAGTACAACCCGGCTTCACTGTATAAAATGCAAAAATTGGCAGGGCACTCATGCAGAGAAATTAAATAACAAAGCTTGCACTTTGTGGGGATATTTATTTTAACAGGATTTATTCGTACGTTAAAGGGACTGAAGATCCTGTTTCCTTTCATACCCTTCCACTCGGAAATAACACACAGGAGATTACACTCGGGTCAGTTTGAAGGAAACCATGCGCACTCCTTGACCATGAAGATGTCGTGTTTTAAGTCTTATTTTTCTGCACAAAAGGAGTTTGATATTTTTGGCATAAGCAAAACCTCTTGTTTCTTAAGAAATATGTAGAACATATGTCTAGAAAATTTAAAGTCATTTGAAAACGGTCTTGGCCTCATTTTTGCTCTTGTGACTCATTCCCCCCCCCCCCCCCCCCAATGCAAGCTTTTCACATTTGGACTCCTCCATTAATCCAAATGGATCTGTATTCAGAGAAACTTTTCTCATCCATTAATAACGCCTTCATGAAATATTATCACTTTAAACATTTAACCTTAATTATGACCTTTGTGTTGTGTGTTGTGCAAGTGTCTAATATACTGTTATATGATGCTATATGTACATTTATATGTACAATATACTGTTATATGTACATTCATACGGTTTATACTATTATTTATACATATACTATTCCATGCCACATTATGCATGGCATGCATGTATTTTCAGGCATTACATTGCTGTGGCTTGCTTGTGATTTGCTTTCTGATAGACCCTCTGAGTGTGAGCTTGGTTGTGCTTGTGATCGGTGGAATAATGGTATTTGTGTGCACGTAATTGTGTGCATGTATTTGTGTGCACGTATTTGTGTGCATGTATTTGTGTGCACGTAATTGTGTGCACGTAATTGTGTGCACGTATTTGTGTGCACATATTTGTGTTCCCTGTTGTCTTCCTCCCGACTCCTGTCAGGTGTCTGCTCTGTTGCAGCAGACAGGAGTGGTATGAGAGACTGGTGTACCAGCATCTCCGCATGCATGCGCACGCACGTGCACGCACATTCACCAACTCTCTAACGAGGACCCCCCCCGGGCCCCACTGACGTCAGATCCACTCCCCAGCCCCCCCCCTCCGCCCCAAAGCCCTCGCCTTTGCTCTGCAGGCTCTGTTTACTTCGCAGAGCTGCAAGCCTGTGGGGAATCAGAGGCGTCCCAGGCCCGCCCCGTCAGTCCCTCCCTTACGGCCCTGCCAGGAGCTGGCCTGCGCGGTGAGTGTGGGCTGAGGGTGTGGATGTGGCTGTGCCGTCCCCTGTCCCTCCTGCGGTGATTCAGGGCCCGGTCACAGGGGCAGTTTGTCTCTCCACAGCCTTCGAAAACCCACGAGAGCAGCAGCCCGGTCTGTGGCATAAAAAAAATAATAATAATAATAAAATAAATTTATTGCCCTTCCTCAGAGAAAGAAAAAAAAAAAGTGCGTAACTTGATGGTAAAAAAAATTATAATAATCTGACCAAATGTTTTTGTGCAAACAGTATTGACACGTGATGAGCTGATTTTCCTGGTCTTAAGAATATGGAGTTTGTTTTTGGGCTGAAGCATCTTTTTTAGGAGGTGACCCTAAACATTCAAAACATGCCATTGCACTTGTACTATTATATGTTTCGTATGCAGTATAACATTTTGTTTTAGTCTAGAATTTTGTTGCTCTGATGATGAATTCTGGGATAGTTAAAGCATGACACTGTCGTTCAGATGAATAATCTGAAATATCACCAGACAAAACAAAAAAGAAAAGGAAAATGGGAAAAAAAGAAAAGAAAATAGAGCTCAGATGAACATTACCTGCGTCCCTGTTCATTTTCCTCTTCAGCACAGGCCGGGTGAAAGCAGTGTGCTTTAAGCTGTGTGTGGCATAATAGTTAGGGAACAGGGCAGGGCAAGTCAATAGTGTGGGTTTGATTCCCAGGAGGGTTGTTGCTTGAGCAAAGGTATTTAACCTGAATTACCTCCGTTTGGATGTGCGTGTGTATGTATGTATATATATAGTAAATTGATTGTATGTGAAAATGTAATCTGTGTCAGTTGCTATGGATAATAGTGTCTGCTGAATGTGCTAATGTAAGGTAATATTTGACTGCAGCTTGTGCTCGGGGTGAATGTGCCTCTGTGTGTGAGGCCTGCTGTTTGACGTGCTCGGGTTTCTGTGGGTTCTCCTTGAAAGCGAGACGCCGTGTGGTTTTCCTCTTGCGTGGAGGCTGCCCGAGGTGCTGCAATCCCAGCCGGTTCAGGAGGGAAAAACCAGGTCACTGTGTTCCCCCGGATACGCACAGGGGCCGTGGCCCAACGTGGACCATACGCTCCTACAGAGGGGGGGGGGGGGGGTAACCAGACTGGGTCAAGCTGGACCGCACTACATCTGTGGTCAATTTCCCTCAGTCTGAAAGTGCTGACAACCACCGCCCCCCCCCCCCCCCCCTCCCTCCCCCCCATGCCCGACACGCTCCTTCCTTAACTTCATTTCTCTCCTTCGTCAGACTTCACATGTTTTTCATTGAAAAAAGGAGATAAAAATGCTGAGCCTGGAATTTGCGTTTGAGGATTACATCAGGCACCTGGCAACGAGAATTGACGGAGATAAAGTTTAAAGCCTAGCCTGTCAAAGCCTAGCGGAAAAGCACACGGACTTTTCCGACCTTTTTTTGTTTGGAAAAAGTCATGTTTCCTGGCTTTTTAGGGTTTCGTTCAGGAGTAGGGATGTGATATGCCTTAGCGAGGGACAGAGGAAGATACTACTGTCTGCCAGAGAAAAGGGTGGCTGAAATTATCATTAAAACAAATATGAGAGGAGGAATGACTGCCTGGCCCCCTAGTGGCCACAACTGCTAATTATATCGAATCCTGTCACCGTGCACAACATATACTGTACAGTATCAGCGAGGGAGAAAATCTCTACTCCTCTACTCATCAAACAGAACACATTCTTCTAGATGGCTGTCTTGGAATGAACGTCAAAGTGGAAAATTATTAGAATAATGTTCCACTTTAATGCGGATTTGGAGCTTTAAAAAAAGTGAAGGAAGAAGTCTGATTGGTCTTTGTGAAATGGCTTTATTCGTGACTGATTCGCACCGCAGCTGTAATGCAAATTGAGGCGATGCAGAAGTTTCACACTTAACGTGGCATCCCGACACTCTGGCCACAGTTATGTTAGCTTCGGATGGTGGCCATTTTTACTTCTCCTAAATCGAAGATTCAGTCCTGTCATGATGTTCCTGACATCTGGGTAGAGCGGAGAGAGCTGCCCGGAATACGGGTGGGTTGGATTAACTTCAAGTGGATAAGTGTGCAGCAAACTAAGGGTATAGTAGTGAGGGTTAGTAGTACAGAAGTAGTAGTTAAGGATGCGTAGAGGCCAGCGTGGAGTAGACTTATCATAGAGAATGAGTGGGTTAGTGGAGGGAGGGAGGGAGGGAGGGAGGCAGGGTGGGGTTGTGTGCAGCCCCTGTGCTGCTCTGATGTGGGGCTTGCTGGAAGCAGCTGATGATATTTATCGGCCTGCTTGGAGGACGGCCGCAGAGAGACAATGCTGTGCTTGTGTGGAAGTCAAGCAAACCCCCCCCCCCCTCCCCCACCCCCCCGCGGCTGCTCAACCTGCAGGGGCTACAGAAAGTGGGACGTCCCCATCACATGGGCCCCCCAGTCTCCTTAGCCACATGATGGGGAGAGAGAAGGCTTGGGGTGAAGGGGGAGTGGGGTGGGGTTGGTTTGGGTGGGGTAGGGGCTGGTCTCTTAGCAGCAGGAATGATAGTACTGGCATTTCAAATGTCTGGCAGTCAGCATTCTCAGTGTGCACAGATTGCTGAGTCACACCTAAACAACCGCAGACAGACCATTGAGTCACCTCTGACTGTTCACCTACTGACTGCAGACTGACTGCCAGGTCACCCCCCACCGGCCGCTTGCTGTGAGCAGACTGACCATTGACAGACCTCTGGGCCACAGTACGGACTGACCATTGACAGACCTCTGGGCCACAGTACGGACTGACCATCGACAGACCTCTGGGCCGCAGTACGGTCTGACCATTGACAGACCTCTGGGCTGCAGTACGGAATGACCATTGACAGACCTCTGGGCTGCAGTACGGACTGACCATTGACAGACCTCTGGGCCACAGTACGGACTGACTATTGACAGACCTCTGGGCCGCAGTACAGACTGACCATTGACAGACCTCTGGGCCGCAGTACGGACTGCCCATTGACAGACCTCTGGGCCGCAGTACGGACTGACCATTGACAGACCTCTGGGCCACAGTACAGACTGACCACAAACCGACTGGGGGCCGAGGTTGATCACAAAAAAATAAGTGCGTGGCCGACCGCTTGGTTGACCACAGACCGAAACACTGAGTCACCGTATCGATTAGCCGTGGAGTGGAGTATCCTGTGATTCAAGCCGCGGGAGGCTGTGCTGATGGAGGGGTTTTGTAGACTGATGAGCCGCTCTGTGCAGTTCATGGACTCATGGAGGCATGCACACCCATATACAGTATGTGTATTTGTGTGAGCACATGCATGTGTCCTGGTTCATCCATTATGGTGGAAATATGTAAAGGCACCTCCAAGTTTGCCTGAGTTGTTCAAATAATGCTTTTTGAATCGTCAGAATTTCAAAGGTTTAAGTTAAAGAAAATCCTAATTCTGTGTTCTTGTGCTTTTTTGATCCCTCCACTGTTCAAAGATTTGAAAACACTCAATTTGCTTAGTTGTGGTTCTCATGTCTTACTTGTCACATCCTGCATCCCAAACAGCCCTTGTTAACTACTGCACTGAGAGTGGCTATGGTTGCCCTGGAGACCTAAAACGCAGGAACATTTTAGCAGGTCGGAAGACTGCCATCTACAAGTTGGTATATTTTAGCGGGCTTGTGTTTTTTTAATTTTTTTTATTTTTTTTAACAATGCTGAATGTTGAACAGAGAAATTTGCTTTCAAAATGTGATTTTGGAGTGTAGTTCCCTGTTAAGCATCTGTGGCTAGGGAGGGAAACCCTAGTAGCTGGGGTGTTGGGAGTGCTTCCTTCAACCCTGAATGCCTGATCAGTGTACTAAGGCTTCATTTCCTGTTCACGTCATCGAAACTAACACCTCTGGATAAGTTATAAGACTGAAAGTACATAGGAGCTTATTTTGTTATTGTACTCAGTATTGTACTGTATATAGAGAGGCTTATGTTTGGATATATAGTATGCATTTATGAACTGTATGCTACGTTCTTAACACTGTTTTTTGTGGGTTTGGCTAGTCCCCTTAGTTCCAGTGAAGGCAGATCTCAATTCTACAGCATACAGTCACATTCTTGACGATTATGTGCTTCCCCAACAGTTTAGGGAAGGCCCTTTCCTGTTTCAGCATGACAATGCCCCTGGGCACACAGCGAGGTCCATGTAGAAATGGTTTTGTCAACTGTGGGGAAGAACTTGACTGGCCTGCACAGAGCCCTGAATTTAGCCCCACCCGGCACCTTTGGGATCAGTTGGAAAGCCAACTGCGAGCCAGGCCTAACCGCCCAATCAGTGCCCGGCCTCACTAATACTCTTCCGGCTGAATGGAAGCAAATCCATGCTGCAATTCTCCAACATCTAGTATAAAGCCTTCCCAGAAGAGTGGGGGTTGTTATAGCAGCAAAGGGTGGACCAGCTCCATATTAATGCTCATAATTTTGGATGAGGTGTTGGTTGTCAGGTGTCCACATACTTTTGGCCATGTAGTGTGCACACTTACTCCTCTTCTGAAAACACATATTGTGTTTTTGGCACTGCCGATATTGTGTTGGTTTTCTGCCTGACTTTTTAGTGGTGTTTTATTACAACCAAACCCAGCTGTGGTTCTTTGGCGTGTTTGTCAAGCCTGGGTCACGCTGCTGCGTCATCACACGAGTGTTGCACGTGCGTGTGAGTTTCTTCAGTTGGCAGCGTGTTCTCCAGGAACACGTTTGTCTTCTCGTACAGTATTTACTGCAAGCTTAGCGCCATTCTGGCACAATATGGGACGCCGGCATGTAACCTGAGAGTCCTCCCAGCACACAGACTCCAGCTGACCCCGCGGTGTGAATGGGAGGGACCTCTGGACCAGAGCCTGGGGGCACACGCAAGCCTGACAGACTGAGTGCAGAATGCAGCTAACACACACTCACACACACACATGTACACACACATGCACACTCACACACATACTCACACACACACACACACACACACACACAGACAGACAGATACACACACACACACACACACACACACACTCACACACACACACATGTACACACACATGCACACTCACACACATACTCACACACACACACACACACACACAGACAGATACACACACGCACACACACACTCACACACACACATGCACACACACACACACTCACCCAGCCTCACAGACAGACACAGACACCACAAACACACACACACACACACACCACACACACACGGATACAGACACCACACACACACATACACACGGACACACACACACAAACACACACACACACAGACAGATACAGACACACGCACCCAGACTCACAGACAGACACAGACACAACACACACACACACGCAGGTATGTTATAACATTATGTTTTCCCCTTAGCATGCACGCAATGAGATTCACACACATTTTTTAAAATTCACATGCATACAAGTACACGTACGAAGATATGTGTGTACACGCTTGTGCAAACGGACACAGACGCACACTTTTAGACAAATACTCTCTCTCTCTGTCTCTCCCTCTCTCTCTCTCTCTCTCACACACACACACACACACACACAGCCCTACATTTCAGCTCCAGGACGTTCTGCTCCGTGCCTCTGTGTCTACGTCATCCTGCGTCTGCATGGGACTTGGGTACACGCTAAAATAGCTCCTGGAGCTGCAAACCTGTAGTTTTACCACCAACACTGAAATAACGTGTGAAAACGTCGAACAGATAGTAGTACACTGCTTCCCTGCATTATAAAAGTGATTATTTTTCTCCTCTCATTTAGCATGTTGTCTTAGTTTTTATAAGGCTGTTTTAACAGTTCGGTCCATCAAGCTGTGGATTTGAGATTTTTCTGCACCGTTGAATAAAATGAATATTGGATTAGGTGTTGCGCTGACGCAAGGTCAGGGGAACTGTATATGGTGTAGCCCATTTTGTATTAGTGCTCACTCTTTGCTCTGTGGTAATTGTCGATACCGGAATGACAGGTTGTGCCTTTTTGTTTTCTGGGATATTTGTCAAATTGATTAAATATCCTGTAGAATTAAAGCTCAGAGTTATCAGAATGGACTCAGAAATGAACACAGAATGCAGAATACTGTACTCTAGGTCATAGTTGTTCGATTTCTCGTTTGTTCCTCGTCGAAAATATGTGATTAGACAGTGCACAGGAATTTTTTAGATTAGATTGTGTGACTCTTGTAACAGGTAATTTATAATTATGTAATATAGTTTTATGTTAGATTATCTTATTGTTTCTGGTCTGCTTTTTTAATTAATTTTTTAAATGATCATATTAAAGGATTCTGTCTTCTGACACAAAGACACATTAGTGTGTAGCTATAATGCCTAAGACATTTTTTTTTTTATTTTTTTATTTTTTTACTTTTGTGCATATACTGGAAAATTCACAAAGCAATTCAGATGCATTTGTTCCACTCTCTCCCTCTGTCCCTGATGAACTGATGGCTCTCCTAATGGAGAAAAAGATCTCCCTCACATCCCAAACAGGAATATGTTAAGGACATCAAGGGGGGATGTGCACTTTATTAGGTCTTCCTCTGCTCCCATTGGCTGGATCTATCGCTTTTATTTGGCAGACATGTAGACTGAAGGCCACAGCTGTGCGTAGATGACGCGGAAGAGCTTAGAAACCACACCCACCATCTTTCAGTTTGAAAAAACCGCACTCCACCTACCCCAGCACTTGAAATCCCTAAACTGGCATTATGAATGCAGTAATTAATCTGTTAATCTATTTAAACAATTTGTGGAGACGCCTTTACTGTGGACTGTTGTTTTTTTTTTTTTCATTATTATTATGCACGCTAATTGGGTCTCTGATGAAAGCTTGTGTAATTGATTGGGAAGCCACTGGCCAATTATCTGAACAAGTTGTGTTGTGTTTTTATTTTTGTTGTTGTTGTTGGTGGTGGTGGTGGTGGTGTGTGTGTGTGTGAGCGAGTGAGTGAGTGAGTGACAGTATTACCCACTGTCAGATATTCTGTCAGGTGATGAAGCTAGCCTGGCCAACAAATGTTTCATATACAGACTTTTTTAATGTATTTTATTATTATTTTTTACTATTTTTTATCTCTCAACTTAGTCTTTCTAGTTTCCCACTAATCAAAGGTCTGCTTTCTTTCTTCACAGATGATTCCTCCTCAAAAGAAGTCAGCAGGGTAAGTATAACGTCTTGTGTGTGTGTGTGTGTGTGTGTGTGTGTGTACGCGCATGCGAGTGCAAAGGACAAGTCTTGTCTGATGCAAGACTGAATTCATGTGGGCTGCTTCATCAATATTAGCTGAATGTGAAATGGGATGTGTGGGGGTATAGTCCCGGAGTTTTGGTGTACTGCTTTTCATATGTCATCAGAGCACACAATGCCCTGTTGGATCAAATCAAATCAATTTTCTTTATGGCACATTTTTCAGAGAACTGACACAAAGCTTTACAGAGTAACAGAAGGAACACTAGCCTGCATAAGGTAGGCAGTGGTAAGGTTACTCTATGCTGAAATAGCAGTGTGTGGTTGGGTTTTTGTGTGCTGCAGACCTTGCAAGCAGAGTGAGGCGCAAAGGATTATGGGGAAGAGGGGAGGGGCTAGGGGTGTGTACCAGGGGGCCCCTCAGTGCGTCATTCATACGTCTGGAAAAACAGGATGTGGATGGATCGCGTCCCCGGAGGTCGTCCTAATATGCCTCTTGCCCACCGTCCCTTACTGACCCCTTCCAGGAGAAAAAGAAAGGGAGGGAGAGAGAGAAAGAGAAAGACAAAGAGAGAAAGAAAGAGAATGAGGGAGAGACACAGACACAGTCCATTTCTGTGTCTGCTCTCTCTCTCCCTCCCTCTCTCCCTCCCCCTCTCACTCTCTCTGTCTCTCTCTCTCTCTCTCTGCTCACAGGGCCCAGTGTTATGTAATAATATTCTTGCGCAGATTTCTGGCAGTTGTAGTGAGAGTTGCAGAGTGGTTATGGCCTCTCTGTGGGTGTCAGTGTGCCGGTTGGGCCCTGGTGTATAATTTGGCAGGAGCAAGGGGTGAAGGGAGTAGGTCGGAGTTGAATAAACCAATGCATGGACCATTTCCCAGAATGCCAGAGAAAGACTTCAGAAAAGACCAATAGTAGAAGGAAAGAAGCCAAGGCTGTGTGCCCGCAGCTTATGTTTGTTTGCCACACTGGCTGCATGTCAACAGTGCAGTCAATTGGCATTCTGGTGTTTCAGCTGAAAACTTGGCTTCTGCTTGTGTGGATTTGATTTGGGTCCTGTTGAGACATGGCATGTACTGTTTTTCATATGAATGCTTTTTTTTTTTTTCCTACGCCTTAATTGGGTTGGGAAATGCATCACCGTGGCAATGCCGGAGCAGGAAGGGGTCCATCTCCTGGTAACCGTGTGGGGTTGTGTGACGTCCACGAGTTCGGCGACTTGCATGGTGTGTTTCTCTCTTGTGTCCAGCAGTACCAGGACAGCAATATGCAGGGCGTGGTGTACGAGCTCAACAGCTACATGGAGCAGCGTCTGGACACTGGAGGGGACAACAAGCTCCTGCTCTACGAGTTGTGCAACATCATCAAAACTGGTAGGCCTCAGCTGGCTGGAGCCCAGTGCTGCCCCGCCCACGTCCTGATTTTAAAGCTTTATTTAACTGATGACGGCCCAGTTCAGGATTATGATTTCCTACCGTATACTGCTGCTCTGTCCACTGTTCTGCACTGCTGCTCCACACCACTGCTCTGACCGCATCAAGTGTGTCGGAGGAAGTGTGAACATACAAGTTTAACCTTTGAGCTTTTGACCTTTAACCTTTGGCAGCTGTAACCCCTCCATAGCCAGGGGGACATCTGACAGTTGAACGCTCATTAAGCTTCCAACAGGGACTTGTTATTGCACATCATGTCGGGGAAATGCAAACACAGGTTCTATTATGGCCGGTAAAACTTGGATCCTCTTCTAAGGCTGAATGCCATTTGCGCTTGGAAGCGGGCGTACTGGGCTGACTTGCATTGTGCAACTGCCTCTCTCTTTTTTGTTTTACAGCCACGAAAGCCGATGGATTTGCACTTTATTTTCTTGGAGAATGCAACAATGTAAGTACCATTTGAAAAAAAATAGTCTCAGTTCTGGACTGGAGACAATCACAACACCCTACAACGCTGTCCTCCATTGTGACAAGCAACTTAACTTACACACTTTTAATTTGGGCTGATGGTGGAATTTCAGTCTGTTGCAGAACAGAGCTATCCTGGCTCTGTTGAAGTGAACAAAGGTTGAATAGCCCTCACTGAAATCTTAGTCTATAAATTATTTTATGATCTGCAGTGTGGATTAATTCAGTTTGTTAGAGTTAAGAGACTTTGATGATAGATATTGTTGCCCTTCCACTGCAGCAGCAATGTAGATCAAGGGAAGCAGATCCAGTTTTGCTTTCAAATCCAGTTTTGCTTCCCTCCGTTTCCCCTCCTCCCGCTTGTCTCCCCTACTTGCCTCTGCTGTGATGTCTGTGGTACCACGGAGTCTGAAGGGGAAATTATACACACTCTTTTTGTTGTTGTTACAGCTGCCTTGCCCGGTCAGGGCATAGACGCTTAATAGTTTTCATTGTCTTTATTGGTGTCTCAAAGCAGAGTGGTCAAATAAACTGAAACAGCTATTTTGTGTTAACTGTAGTTTTTACACTTACAACGCATACACACACACACACATGCACACACACACACACACACACACACACACAGCATTTCTTTTATTTTATCAGATAGTGGTTGTAGTGAAAACAGTTTTTGGAGAGGAGAGAACATGTACTGTTTTTGGGTGCTTTCCAGAGTTTATGTTTGTTCACCCCGACTGGAGCAAAGGAGGGGCTTCCAGGCCTCATCCCCTCTGGCCCCATCGCGTTTGGTACCACCATCGCCGCCCACGTCGCCAAGACGCGCAAAACACTGCTGGTGGAGGACATCCTGGGGGTGAGGGCCGCGAACACGTCCGTCTCCTCCGCCGTGTCAAAGCCTACACTCCCGTCGTTGCGTCCCACTGTGCCATAGCCTACCGTACGTCCCAGCCAAACCAATGCTTATGGCTGCAACCAGGTAACATTCTTCCCACCTAACAAAGCCGCCATCTTTGCCTTCTACGTCGTCATGGCCTACACCAAGTTCGGCTGGCCCCACAGAGTCCTAATCACTCCACTGGTTCGTTTCTTACACCTCTGTTCATCACTGAAAGACTGAGAGGATTATTCCTCTGACCTACTTTGATTCTTTCGCATCTAGGACATATCTTACCTTCTCAGCAAGAACAGAGACTGCCATTTTAATTGTTTGCCCTGCGGTGTGTGCGCGCGTGCGTACATGTGTGTATATATAGCTAATTATCTAATTATATATATATAGCGAGCTTCATAATGTTTGGGACAAAGGGCACCATTATGCCCTGAAATGAAGGGGCTATGTATAAAAAGTGCTGTAATTTATACATGGTGAAACCAAAGTGTATAAAAATACCCTTAAATTATAGCACTTCAACCATATTTGAATATTCGATTATCAAAAATGATGGAGCACGGAGCCAAATCAAGAAAAATATAATGTGTCTTTGTCCCAGACATTATGGAGCTCATTGTATGTGTCTAATTTAATGTGTCACATAGTAAAGGAAACGTCTGGCTAACTTGCTGATTAATTTAGGTTGCTAAAATTTTATAGTCAGCGCTTCATGGCTTCAAGTTGATATACTGTCAACTAAGATGGTGGCAATCAGTTGACGTAGCTGTAGTAGCGGATACATTTCGGGATAGATTTGGATGCCATTTCCACTCTTGAAGTCTTGAGGTAAAATGGGCAAATGGCTCCTGCTGCTATTGCACACTCCTGTACAGGTTCGTTGATCAGTGGTCTTAAATCTGTTTTTTCATGATAAGGAGATCAACAGAGGTGAGCTACAGTGTCCAGGGTACAGTAACTTTTGGAATCTCAAGAAGTATTTTCCATGAATGTCAATAAATGCTGTCCAGTATTATTACTCTTATTATATCTTCCTTTGGCACTGTCATGTGTTGTCTGATGCATTGTGAGTAATTGATGAGGACTATAGCTGAGCCACAGGTTGTCACTGACATTGTGAGATCAGAATTGATGCTACTAGCACTATGACAATGTCTGTGTTTCTTCAAAATAGTTCTTGTGAATTCAGTTTTGCATTTTTTAAAAGGGTCATGCATTTGCAGGCAACACAAAAACAAATGACAGTGTCGCAGTCCCGTACTTTCAAAGTTACATTTATAAACACAGTCGGACAATATGTTCATGCAATCACAATGGTAAAAGAGTAGCAGATGGATGTAAAGGCTTCCTGTGGAAAGCGGCACTACTTTACTGGACAAGCTGTACAGGTGTGTGTTGCAGGTGCTGTAGGACAGGGCTCCCGCGTGATTCCGTGTGCTGTCCCGTGTCCTCTCTGCAGGACGAGCGCTTCCCCCACGGCACAGGGCAGGACTCAGGGAGCCGCGTTCATTCTGTTCTGTGTCTACCCATCCTCACCGCCATCGGAGATCTCATCGCCATCCTGGAGCTCCACCGCCAGTGGGGCCGGGAGCCCTTCAACCTCAGCCACCAGGAGGTGAGGCACGGAGGGAGGGAGGGAGGGAACAGCAGGCTGTGACGGGGAGAGGTAGGGTAGGGTGGGGTGGGGTGGGGTGTGTGAGGGTTTAGGGGGAGGAGGTGGTCAGGGGACCAGGTACATGGGAGCTACAGGGACTTATTAGGGAGATTAACTTGAACGTAACAACTTAGCACGTGTCCATGTGTTTCTGATTCCCCAGGTTGCCACGGCAAATTTAGCATGGGCCTCTGTGGCCATTCATCAAGTGCAGGTATGTTGTTCAGACCGAATGCAAGAAAAATTTTGCTTCTTTTGAAGGCTAAAAGCTGGTCTGTTTATCTTTGCTTTGCATCCATGTTGGGAGCGAAGTTTTGATGAACTTTCCAGCAGTTCTACACGAGGTTCTCCAGAGTGGACGTGTTGCTAACGCTAGCAGTAAGATGCATAGCATGTGTGGCGTGCAACAGTTACATTTCACATACCTTTTGTTATCATTTCTGCTGTAGACATTGTTTATCTGTCTCATATGAACGGAAATGGAACATTTAAATGTTTTTTAGTGAGCCAGTAATGCAGTCTTTTATTTATTTATAATATTTTGGACTGTGTTATAGCAGGCACAATGGATTATGTACATGGTTATAGGCAAACTAGAAGGCTCCTTGGCACAGCAGACTTGTTTTCGTGTATGAGCTCACAAGCTGCTCTGTGCTGATTATTTCTAAGTGCGAGTTACCGTGCTATGTCGGGCACGCTTGCGCCTAGCACACGTGTTTTTGCGAGCTGCTCGGCTCGGTATGCATGTTATTGAGTCAGGGTTGACGTGTTGTTCTGTAGGAGTCGCTTGGTACAGTACATGTGTTTGTGAGCTGCTCCTGAGTCTGAAATCCACGGTGCACTGGGACTGTGCTGTTAGTCAGCTTTCTCCCTAATCAGCGGCACTGTGTGTTAAACACCTCTGTCTCCCGAGGACCAATTACCGCGCGGCAGCCTTGTTTGTGAATGAACAGTTGCTACTGGTTAATGACACGGACGTCTTGGCGTCTCCACGCACCCAAGACCACGCTGGGCGCCGGACCATCTGGCGGGGGGACCAGAGTGACGTCTTCCAAGACCACCTGGGATTCACGGGGCCCTGGGTCCACATACCTGGTCACATTACTGTTTAATGTACAATAGGTCAAATATGACCTCTTGACCTTTAAGTTTTGAGCACGTGCCAGGTGCCTTATGTTATTGACTGAGCTGTTTATAATATAGCAATATAGGCATTTGGTAGACCTGCTATCACAGCTTACATTCTTTTAACATACGTTACATTCATAAAGCTAGATATTAACTGAAGAAATTCAGGTTATGTACCTTGCTCCAAGTTTCGCTCGTGGTGTCCCACCAGGGAATTGAACCCACAACGTCATGGTTGCAAGCCCAGTTTTATTCAGAGTTCAGAGGTCAGGCTCCAAAACATGACTGTTCCTATTGAATCCTCCAAGCTCAGCTTGCTTAGCTCCAGTCACTCTGTTGGACACACCAATGATGGATTATGAATTTCATGCCAAGGATTATGCTTGTTTGTAGATTTTTTTGTCTTTTTCATTAACTACGTGTCTGTGTCCCACCAAACAACAATATTCTTATAGTCATTTAATTATTTTTAATGTTTCTGCATACCTCTGTATAACATTAATATGCAATATTAATTCCCTCTGCTTTAGAACATATGTTGTTTTCCAATTTACTAGTGATCACATTGGTTCAGTCTCACTACAGCTGCATATTTCAGATATTATTACCTTAATACGGTTCTTCCAGATTCATATTTCTGATTACACCTGGGAAGATTTCAGAACAGCAACACCATTGTTTGGGTCTGTCTCGCTCTTGCTTTTGTTCTCTTTCCCTCTCTATCTTTCCATTCTTCCCTTAAACTTGTTCTTTGTCTCCCCAGGTATGCAGGGGCCTGGCCAAACAGACTGAACTCAATGACTTCCTGTTGGATGTTTCAAAGTAAGAATTACTTCCTGTCACATGGGATGTGGGGGTGGGTGGTGACAGTGAGAAGCTCAGGCAGTACATAGGAGTGGTGGTGGTGTTGAGAGCACAAGATTTATTTCTAGTGGTATAAATAAATATTAATTTATTTTGTAGGTATAAATCCCCTGATGGGGGAATTGTACTCTACTGTAATTGTACTGTGTCCTTAAGTGACGGCAAAA
This sequence comes from Anguilla anguilla, assembly GCF_013347855.1. NCBI lineage: Eukaryota > Metazoa > Chordata > Actinopteri > Anguilliformes > Anguillidae > Anguilla > Anguilla anguilla. The sequence goes on from NC_049218.1 coordinate 10,276,048, forward strand.
AGTTGCAATTTCTAACTGTCATTGCCTTACTTTGTAACTGTCTACATAAGTTTACATGTAGACATTTACGATGCAAGGCATTGACTGTTAGGTAGGGATATTAAAACCATTAATGCAATGAGGCAGGGTTGTTATTGTATATTAATGCTATATCTTAAGGCTTTTTTTCTATCTACCGTGTGCCACAGTAAATAACTTGTGATTATATGAAGTTTTTTGTTTTGTTTTATTTGGTTATTCGCAGCCAGCAGTTGAAATGCATTCACAGTGGTTTATGACTGTAATGGAAGAGGCCCTGGTGCTTTCTTCCTGTTGCCACACCAATAGCTATAATTCTTCATTAATTTCATATGACTGCAGTAAAGCAAGAAAGAGTGCTTTTTAAATGTCTGACACAGCTGTGGCTTCTCTTTCTCTCTCATTTGTTTTCGACAGAACCTACTTCGATAACATCGTGGCAATAGATTCACTACTTGAACATATTATGGTAAGTGTATTTGGGCTTAGCTGTTTATGTCAGATATATTTGATGTATTTATTGACTGGGAGGACTGCAGATTTGCCTGCTATGCCCACACTCTTAGGTCTTCTGAACCTTTTTCTGATTGGCAGTGAAATGTCCTTCTTGTTTATTTATCCTATGATGAAACATGTCTATCCTAATGGGAGTGGCCTCTTCCAGGATTATAATGCCCCCATCCGTAGGGTATGAGAGGACATTCAAAGGTTTGATGAGTATGAAAATGATGCGAATCAAATGCTATGGCCTTTGCAGTCACCAGATCTCAACCAAGTTGAACGCCTATGGGAGATTTTGGAACGCCGATATGTTAGGGAGTGCTCTCCACCACCACAATCAAAACACAAAATGAGGGAATATCTTTTGGAAGAATGGCATTCCGTCCCTCCAGTAGAGTTCCGGAGACTTTTAGAATCTATGCCAAGGTGCATTGAAGTTGTTCTGGTGGGTTGTGGTGGCCCAAATCTTTATGTTGGTTTTTCCTTTTATTTGTCACCTGTCCATATATATATATATATATATATATAATGCTGTGATATGACACAGGGGTTTTATATGCAGTAATTCTATAATGGAATGCACTGGGCTTATTGGTTGGCAGCCGGGTGTAATGTCTCTTGAGCTCACATTAGTCAACATTAGCCATGGCAGAACATCAGGTCATGTGATCCAGACGCCATCTTCAGCTCTGGCGACAGCCGGCTACTCGGTTTGGTAGCGAGCGAGAGTGCTCTTTGTCTCGCGTTGAGCAGCTGAACAGCTGACACCTCAGAGGCCCCATCCAGCGGCAGGTACGCTGGCAGGTACAGTCTCAGCTTAATTAGGCTGTAACGAGAGTTGGGTAATTAATCACCGTGGGGATAGGTTTTATGTTGATCTTTAACACGTATTTGCTGTTTGCTCTATGGCTTTCAGGGAGACACTGTGTCCTGGTTCACCGTGTGCCCTTTATTTAAGCAGCCTTTTTTTTGTTCATTCGCTAGAAAGTAGTGACGTCACTGACCAAGCTCTGAATCTAGTTGTCAGCCTAGTTTCCCTTCCCTGTGAAACCCCAATCCAACACATAAGCGACAACAATGTTCAGCACTCCAAAAAAAAAAAAGAAAAAAGATCAGTACAGTTTGAACTTGTGTTGCCCTGAGGGGGTCCTCAGCTGGTGGTCAATAAATCTAATGTCACCCTTACAAATAAACCTCTGTAGTGTAAGCATGTCTCAATTATAACACTCCATAATTATTACACTGTCTTCACCTGCTTGCCCTATACCTCAATCTGTTGTTGTTGTTTTTTTTAGATTGCAATTTACAGTTTTCAAGGTATAATTTACAATTTAGGCATTTGGCAAGCCTACAAAGGCATCTGGCAAGCTTGCTACTTCGGTGTTTGCTGATGATTAGAGTTTTTCCGCCTAATCTTCCCTGTCTGACCGCTTGGCAGGTGTCATTGGCAGGTGTGACTTTTCATAAACACTTAGGAATTAATTTGTGCGGTGTCGCCGAATAGTTTGACGGAGGTTGCCCGGTAACACGCTGCCATTCCGCTGGGTTGTCAAGGTCAAGCGTCCCTGCGGTTCTTTGGGTTTCACCCCTGGCCCTCCATCTTGTGTTGCAGATATATGCAAAAAACCTGGTGAACGCAGACAGATGTGCGCTCTTCCAGGTGGACCACAATAACAAGGAGCTGTACTCGGACCTGTTCGACATCGGGGAGGAAAATGAAGGAAAACCCGTCTTTAGGAAGACCAAAGAAATCAGGTGAGCGAGGAGCAACTGGTCAAATTTCTTTTTACTTGACTGCCAATTTTGGGATGGGTAAGAGGCCGTGCTCTGTCCCTGTAAAAGATACCCCCCCCCCCCCCACCCACACCCAAAAAAAACTGATGTTATTTAATTGCCTGTTTAATTTAATTCTGGTTTCACCGGTTTGGTTCCACATCATGTTCTCCTTTCTTGTTTGCCGCTGTGGTTTTGTTCGCCGGTGGCAGCTGGTTGTTCGGTAGCCGCTGTACAGCTTTGCGCCGGACCTGCGGTGGTAACCTGTTCCTCACTGCGCTGCCCGTGTCCGTGGAGCGCTGCCCAGCGTTCAGCAGAGAGCCCTGGCACAGGGAGGAGGTGTTAAACCCCTCCGCGGCGTGGACTCCGCGCGCCGTGACAGGCCTCGTTCCCGTGTAATGTGCCGCTTTGCAGAGTGTGCCAGTCACCCCACGCTCCCGCCCTCCCCTAAAATCCCTCGGACTAAGAAAAAAGTGGGATATGGTCTGACAGGACAGCCGAGCACAGCTGTCACAATTATGGCCAACTGAACCCCTGGCTGGTAGAGCCACAGGCCAGGGATGTGGAATATTTTCAGTTGTGGATGCATATTATCCATTCAGGCTTTGCTGTCTTTAGCCAAACAATATAATTGGTACATGAAAGCTGTGTCCACTAATAAATGTCCCCAAATTTCCCATTTTTTAATCCCATATTTCCCATTTTTTTCAGGTTTTCTATAGATAAAGGAATAGCGGGGCAGGTGGCCAGAACGGGAGAGGTTCTGAATATTCCAGATGCCTATGCAGACCCTCGCTTCAACAGGTAAAATAAAAAACCGTCCCGCAGTTCTCTTCATTTACTCTCTAATCCACACGCTACGTTGCTGCGGGTTGCAGACAAACTGATCCAGTATGGTTTGCCGCACATGTGGTTTGAACACTTGACTTAAATCTTGAATTTGTTTATTTTCCAGCTATTTTTGTTTTTACTTGGTGTTTACTGGATGGTTGCATGGTTTTTGTCCAGTTTTTGACTAGGAGAGGTTCAGATTACATTTATTTGGCTCTAGGATTTCAGGCTGTAGAATGAAGTAGAACACAGTAGAATGAAGCCCACTACCTCCCCACTGCCCTGTTCAGCTTCTTTGATGGCTACACAGATGTCCCATTTTTGTCTGTCGATGTGATATGAGATATGATTTTGACTTTATTTATGGGGCAGTGTAATCATGTGAGGTGATTGGTTAGAGGACAGAGTTATGTCTGCGCTCACCGATTCCAAATTAAGGCGAGGCTGTGGAATTTTGGATTTAATGAAGATAGTTTATTTTAATGTTCTAACATCAATTGAAAAGTAAATTTCTACAACATGAGAGAAATAATATTTTAGTTGAAGCGATTTACCATTCATATAACATCTTAATATGTGACGCTTAACTGGTCATTGTCAGTGAAAATTGTCATCATCATACATGAATGTTATAATATGACCATGGGGCTATAAAAGCACTTGCTCAGTTGATAAATGAGTTGATGTTGCAGTTTTATTTTTCTCTGTTCTGCCCAGAGATGTGGACCTGTACACTGGCTACACCACCCGGAACATTCTATGCATGCCTATCGTGAGCCGGGGGACCGTAATAGGTGTCGTACAGATGGTGAACAAACTCAGCGGAAGTGCCTTCACTAAAACGGACGAAAACAACTTCAAAATGTTTGCTGTCTTTTGTGCACTGGCCTTGCACTGTGCAAACGTGAGTATCCTGTACATTTGAGTTAATTCATCTACAGGAAGTGTAAACTCAATTTTGTTTCCCCCCAGGCATTGTCATATTGGATCTTAAAATTGACTTTAAAATCTCTGAGAGTTGACAGATTTGACCAGGATCAGCTTATACCTCGATATACTCTGGAGTTTGATGTGAGATATGAGAAGGAAAAAAGATAAAATTGACTATTAAAATTTTTATTTTAGTTCAAAATGTTCATGGCAGCACAGGTGTGAGGAATATTTTACAGTTTTGTTCTTAATACTGCTGCACACAGTGTACTCCATAGCATTTAAAATTAATGGCACTTATTAATCAGTCCTTACAGTTATAAGTCTTGTATAACTGACGCGCCCAAAGGAGTCAGCTGGAAGAATTTTTGATTTGTCCAAAAGCCAAAGACTGATCTCAGTTTTAATTTCTAATGACACATCTGCTTTGGCAAAGTTTGGTGATTAATTTAAATTTTCAATGCGAGATGTTAACCAAAAATGATGGTGCCAGCCATAATTTAGATGGTCCACAAATTTAACTGATATAATAGCTGTTTTTGCTCTTCCTCTGTGTTGACCTGAGCCAACTGAAGTGGCTCTGTCCTTGCTCACATTCGTTTTTTTTGTATTTTTTTATGTGTTTACGTGCAGGTGTTAAGTAGAGAAATTATTACAACGGTCTTTGGTGGAGCCACTGCAGTGCATTAGTTTGAGACTTACCCCCCCCCAATAGAGTCTGACTCACCCTTAGTGCGAAACATGTGCGTAACAAGCGCGTCACGGTGGCGTTTTTAAAATTGATGAGGCGTGTTAATATTTTAAGACCACGAGTACCACCGCCATCCCGCCGATAGGATTTATATTTAGACATAATTCACGCCTCATGCCTAGGTAAGTCACTTTGGTGGAGTTGTGATTTATTGATGGGGATGTGGGGGGGGGGGGGGAGGTGGGGGTGGGGGGGGTGAGGATAATTTCCCTGTGAGTGTGTGACCTGGAGTGGCATCTGGCTCAAAGTGCCAGGGAGAGGGTATTCAGTCCGCCTGTGCATTACCGCTGGGGTTGCATACCAACAGACCTGGCCGACCCAGATCTGTGGGTATCCCAGAATGCAGCACTCCCAATGAAAGTATTTCGCACAACTGAGCCTGCAATGCTGAAATGTAGTTTTTGAGCACAATACCCTGGACAGCAGATTTGACACGTATGGGATTTCAGATCAGACTCCTCTAAGATTTTAAATTGCCTCTGTCTCTGTGTCGGCACCCGTGGACCTGCACAGATGTACCACCGGATCAGACATTCGGAGTGCATCTACAGAGTGACCATGGAGAAGCTTTCCTACCACAGCATCTGCACCTCAGAAGAGTGGAAGACCCTCACCCATCTGTCCCTGCCTGCCCCCATGTACAAGGAGATAGAGATGTGAGTTTCACCTGCAGCTGCCCACTCAGGTGTACATGTGCACATACATACACACACCTGCTGGTGCACATTCCCCTTTAGGCAATATGTTACCTTAAGTAATCCCCGTACCCTTTCCCCGCTTTAGATGCTATAAACTGTCTCCCTTTTGACTGGTTCTGCTGTAGACTCTGTGAAGCATTTGATTCTGGTTCTGGTTCTGGTTCTGGTTCTGTTTCTGGTCTTGGTCCCATTATAGAATCTGTGAACTATCACACTGACGTTGACACCCTCCAGACCTATCAAAGAATTGTATCTGGAAAGGGGAGAGAGATTTCACGAAGCAGGAGAAAAACAGGTTCCCTAACCCTCAGCTAACCCCATTTTTCTCTTTCTTTTATTTTTTTAAACTGTCATTTGTCTATTGTCCAGGTTCCATTTTGACATAAGTCCATTCGAGGAGCTCTGGCCAGCTGTCTTTGTGTACATGGTCCACAGCGCCTGTGGGAAAAACAGGTAGGGACGTTTCCATGGTGATCTGTGAAGCCAGGAAACATTTGTTTCTGCTAGACCTTGATGACGTTGTTCCTTTCAACCCAACTCTTTGCCCATACCAACTCCCGCAAGTTTTTAGCACCATGCAGAGCATGAGGGCAAGGAGCTCTTTGTAACCCTTCAAAACTTTTCCAAACACTTCTTCAAGAGGCTGCAGTTAGAAAAACTGACGTCACTAAAGAAATCAAAAATGATGTTGCGAGAAAGAATTTTAGAGGAAGGATGGCTGGCGGCCATTTTGGGACTGTGTCTGACTGTGAACGGATGCATTCTGCGTATTCCTGTCTTTGACAATTTCTCCTCCCCTTCTCATGCCTCTTAACGTCCACAGTTTTGAGCTGGAGAAGCTGTGCCGCTTCACCATGTCGGTGCGGAAGAACTACCGGCGAGTTCCGTACCACAATTGGAAGCACGCGGTGACGGTGGTGCACTGCATGTATGCCATCCTGCAGAAGACCCCTGGGATGTTCACCGATCTGGAGGTCGGTCTGGGGCTCCTGACTAGCCGATCGGTCAATCAGCGAACCAGTCAATCAACTGATATGTGTATCTGTGCTTCTGTGTTGTAAATTTGGCGATCGCTTTGAAGTAGGAAAAATATGGAACGTGCCCGAACCGTCCTCTGTTGATTCACACGCAGATCTTGTTCGCTCACAGAGTAAGCTGATACCTCCAGAGTGTTACTGGATGCAGTCATCTTTTTGAAATTTGGGATTGGTGAGATGTTTAGAGAGTTTACGTCAGCAGGGAGCAAAGCTTACATAAACAACAGATGGAGAGAGTCCAAACCAAAACCGATTCACATAGTGAGCAGCAAAATGGACTTCCACTCTGAAAATGTGAAATTGCAATTTTTAATATCATGAAACTTTGCAGAAGACTGTTGGGACCTTGTCTGCACTGACTCACTGGTGCATTGTGGGTCTTTTTCTCTCTCCCATATGCAGAAGAAGGGCCTGCTGGTGGCTTGTCTGTGCCATGACCTGGACCATAGGGGCTACAGCAACAGCTACTTGCAGAAGTTCGACCACCCACTGGCTGCCCTGTACTCAACGTCCACCATGGAGCAACACCACTTCTCCCAGACTGTGTCCATCCTGCAGGTAGAGGTCCCAAATGTGACAGTATTGTCCCACCAAAATACCCCCTGGCCAATCACAAGGTCCGCGCAATCCCCCTGCAGCAGGTCGTCCCAAACGTTTTAATCTCTGTAGGGCAGGGATACTCAAACCTGGCACGCAGGGCCAATAGTACTGCTGGTTTTCATTTCTCCTTTCAAATTCAATCTGATGCCCCAGGTGAGGGTGATCTCTGGCCAATCAGAGACATTTTTGGGCTATGGACTATCAGGCAGAACAGGAAACAGGCAGTACCACTGATCGTGAGGGCCAGATCTGAGTATCCCTGCTGTAGGGTGTGAATGGACTTGTGCACCTTTTCCCCATTCAGCTGGGCTGACCTCAGAACGCTCGGATGTTCTGGAACCGTCAGACGTGCCCTGGAGGTTGTGGAGCAGTTCTGAAGGGACCCTTCAGTCTTAGTCCAGCTCCGCTGAACGCCCTCATAAGAAGAGCTCTTGCTTTTTTATTGATCTCTTTGTTTTCCATAGCTGGAAGGGCACAATATTTTCTCCAACCTGACCTCCGGTGAGTATGAGCAGGTGCTGGAGATCATCCGCAAGGCCATCATCGCCACCGACCTGGCCCTGTACTTCGGCAACCGCAAGCAGCTGGTGGAGCTGCAGACCACGGGGGCGCTGGACTTCAACAATCACGCGCACAGGTGAGAGACCAGGCGGGAGAGCGACGCCTCGCACAATTCGAGTCACGTGAGGGGGGTTTGACAAGACTCTCAAACAGATACGGGCCAACCGGACACCAAGAGGGAGATACCCTAAATAACACAGAGGTACCCAACAGAAAAAACTCTCTTTGAAAGGTAAAGGTAGAAAGGTCAATAATGAACAAAATTACCATTGACTGAATGTCAAAAAAGACATGTTGACATGGGTAACACGCTGAATGGCAGAGGCATAATTAAGCTGCAGTGTTTTTAGGTGTTGCTGTTTTTACAACTGCGGTGCACATATTGTAGTCCTTGATTTCACTTACTTACCCCCCCCCCCCCATTTTTCTCCTCCCCAATTTGGAATTTTTATTTGTGCATCTAGGGACTTCACTGCGCTATCTGCACCCATTTAAGGTACACCGCAGCTGAAGTGAATACACACCACAAAGCACACAGCAGTGGCTGTTTTGCACCCCCTATAGGACAAACCATAATACAGGAGGGCTAGTGTTTATTGGGGGAGAAGCGTACCGTATCTGTCAGCGATGACAACTCTGTGAGCGTCTGGTCCGTTGTCTGGTAGGGACGACTGCCGGTAACCCCAGGATCGCTGGCCAATTTACACCCGCCTGTTTTTTTGCTTCTTCCCCAGGGACCGTGTGATTGGTCTGATGATGACTGCTTGTGACCTCTGTTCCGTCACCAAGCTGTGGTCGGTCACAAAAGTCACGGCCAACGACATCTATGCTGAGTTCTGGGCCGAGGTACTGAGGGCATTTAAATTCATTTGGGCCGTTTCTGGAAAATGAAATGTTATCATAATTGAAACTAAAAAAATTTTTTTGGGTCCTGCAAATAATACATCGTAATTAAAAAAACTTGCATGTACTGTTTTATGCATGTTTTCAGTACAAATATTCATGGATGCTCATGAAATTTCACAGGGTTAATCTACACTCAGCGTTGTGAATGTCTTACAGAGCACATAGGATGTGACTCGGTAATAAATGTCAGTCATCAAATGCCTGCCTGCATAACTAGATGATGTACTGTAATTTAATGTGAGGGGATGTGAGGTGTTGGCATCTGTCTGTCTCCAGGGAGACGAGATGAAGAAAATAGGCATACAGCCGATTCCTATGATGGACCGGGACAAGAAAGACGAGGTTCCCCAGGGCCAGGTGAGAGGGGCGGAAATGTCTCTGTCGATTTTAATTATGCTGTACTTGTTTGATGTGAAGATAGCAAATCTCTCACCTCTGCCTCCACCTCTTTTTCTGTTTTTTTTTTTTGGTTCCCCTCCTCCTTACACAGGTGGGGTTCTACAACGCCGTGGCGATACCCTGCTACACCACTCTGTCTGAGCTCTTTCCCCCCTCCGCCCCCCTCCTGAAAGCCTGCAGGTCAGTCACATCGCCCCCCTGTGGCCTCGAAATGCTTTTACACTGCAGGCATCTCCCCACTTCCACCCAGACATCCAAACCTGGCTCCAACTTTTAAATTTGATTCAGTTCCATTCAATTCAATTCAATTAAATTCCATTCAATTCAATTCCATTTTATTTTTATAGTGTTTACAGGGAACTGTCACAAAGATGCTTTACAGAATAGCAACATGTGAAGTCTTTGGTGGGTTTCGACAGGGCCAATTATAAGTCTTTATGACTGGGTTGCTTTAAATAAATAAATAAATAAATAAATTAATAAATAAATACCGTGACTTACAGTATCATCAAATTTAATGTGCTTAACAATGCAGCAGTTCCAAGCTACAATACTACAGTATTTCAGTCAATAATGAACTATAACAACGGTAATTCTGAAATGGTATTTGTGCGTAAAATAAACTGGGGAAGATTATATTATAATTTAAGTCATAATGAACTTTATTTGTTCTGAACTTTTCAATCGTAGTGCACAAAGCACTTCACAAGGAGCAACAGCAATCAAAAAATACATTTTTAAAGTTGTTGCAAAGAGGTCAGGTCAGGAGAAGTATAACACACAAACACATGCTCACTAAAATATGCATTAAATTTCAAAAAATGTACTTGAGTACGTAATGCAGATGTTCACATATAAAAGCCAGCCCTCCAGCACATATTTATGCAGACCCTTGTTGCACAGAATCTCTGCTGTGGCCATAATGCCTTTTTAAAAATAAAACATGGCTGCTCTGACATCCTCTTAATTCTTTTTGCGTGACACATTACATTGACGCACTGAAAATGTGGTTGATCACCACATTCAGAGGAATGCAGCTTGGCTCTGCCCTAATTTGTCTTCTCTACCCACCAAAACCCCCATAGCTCAGACAATAGCCCCATATTATAAAGAGGGTATTCCCCAGTGCCCTGTGTGCCTGGTAGGTGAGAGTGCATGCACCACGGCCACGCCACCCCCTGCACCAAAAAAAGTGAAAAAGACCCTTCAGCCCCCTGGCCAGCGTGCCTTTAAAGCCTCTGTGACCTTGATCCGCGGGGAATGCGATACAGAACGCCGGGCCCTGCGTCAGCACCAAGGTTCCGCAATGGAATTCACGGGCAGGAATCCCAGACACGGTGGAGCCCCAGAGAGCTGTGAGATCACACACACACACACACACAAACACATTCGCGCACACACACGCACGCATGCAGGCACACATACACTCGCACACACATGCACGCACACACTCGGACACGCATGCACACACGTGCACGCACTCACACACACGCACACACATGCATGCACGCACGCGCATACACACACATACACACACACACACTTGCACATGCACACACACTTGCACACACACACACGTATACACACACACACACACACACACACACATGTACACACACACACACACACACACGCACACATGCACACGCACACACACTCTCTTTCTCTCACACACACACACACACATACACATAAAAGAAAAATAATAAGAATAAAATAAAGTCCTCACGTTTGACAAGTGCCATCTGTGTGGCCCTCGTTGTCACAGTCTTACAAAAACTCAAATTGGGGGATGGGGGCTTTAAATTTCGTCCAGTGACTTAACTTGAAAATCACGACGCTTCAATGAAACACCTTCTCCACACGTCCCTCGCTCTGTCTCATCTTAGTGAGTGAAGTGTGTGTGGTGTCGGTGCAGTGCGCATGTTTATCGGTTGTCGTTTCGCGTTGTCTCAGTGAAAAAGTTCTAATTATTAGGAGTGAGATCAGTCCAGCTTTTAGCCCCTCTGGTGCTTCCAGTCACTACTGTGCATGGCTGCGCTGAATGCCATGGAAACGGTTGGCACGGCTGCAGAACCTGAAGGTTGTTGAGGCCTTTGCAGGGAGGGAGAGAGCAAAAAGGAAAGCACAGGGTTGAACTCTTCTGAACTATAGAGAAAGATTATGAAATACATCACAATAATTCAGCCTTATATATCCGAAACAAATTGGAAATTCACAGGAACAATTTCTTAGGCTCATTCGCCAACACTGCATAATGATTTTGCCAAAATAACTTTGCTGTTGTATTGTGAGACAGTACCACTGAGAACTTTCGATATTAATGCCAAAAAACAACATACAAGCTTTGTGGATGCCGCAAACAGCATACTGTATATTTTTTTCTTTTTTCCTGTAGGGAGAACCTGAACCAATGGGAGGGGATCGTGAAAGGAGAGACGACGTGGGCTCCGCCCCCCACCCCCGAGCCAGCCGAGCCCGAAGACACGGGCCCCGTGAGGGTGGATAACTGACTGGCGCTGGGGCCGCAGCTGCCGCACCCGGCCAGCCCGCGACCCAAGCCCAGATCGAGACTGTGGATTTCCTGTTTGAATGTCCCACTTCCTGTGGTGGCAGGAAGTGGCGGGTGGCACGAGCAGGGAAGGTGATTTTTTTCACACAGAGGACATTTTTAAAAACCATACAGTTACCTCAATGGAGCGAGCGATGGAGGGTTGTGGACGTGGACAGTTTCACCGTGACTCATGACTGTGCGAGGAGGCTTGCGGGCCGGAGAGCCAATCACCTGAGAGGCCCAGACTGCCTGGGCTCGCCCCCGGCAGGGTGCAGTTGTTTTAGCGTGTTTTATTTTTCTGCTGTCATCGTCGTCGTCGTTTGATGTCGTTATGATTGTTTTTACTTTTTTTTCTTGGGCTTTGATTTGATCGTTTTTTTTGCTGAGGCCTTAAATCTGAGCCCTTTGCACAGCAGAACATTTGAAATCTGACTGTAAAAAAAAACTCAAAGGGTTTGGCTTGTTATGAAATGGTACCTTTTCTGTTTTGTTTTTTTGTTTTTTTTTTCCTACTGTGGTCGACTTGTAACGTGCGAAGCTATAGGGGAGAGGCACAGAATGTTTAGCTTTAGCCAAGATGCACATTAAGGCCATCTCACCGCTGTGGTTTCTGTGTTGCTGAGAGGAAAAGAAGAATCTTTAACAGTAATATACTTGAATGAAATACAGCCTATTTTAGCTACAGATGGCAAAAAAAACAAAACAAAATAATAACATAGAAATCCCCCAGCAACCCCTGTGCCAGACACAGGGAGGGATGTGGGGCAGTGTCTGATACCTAGGTTCCCCCCGGAGTCCCGCGAGAGAGTCATGGTGATCCCCCCCCAAAATTGCAACTTCACCCCCCCACCCCCCCCACCCCCCCGCTTCCGCCAGGCCTGCCGCCGCTGGCCGGCTTTCGCTCGCCTGGTTACAGGTATACACAGAGACTTATGACCCGCGGCAGTGCCGGCACAGGTGAAGGGTGAAGGAGGGCGTGCCCAGTTCCGGTAGCACTGAGAGAGTGAGGGCGGCCAGCCCCGGGCCTGGAGAGCTGTAGGGTCCGCAGGTAAGCAGTCAGTTACGCAGTCATCTTACCTCATCTGGTTTCTTGTGTCTGAACTGGTTGCTGAAAGATGTACCCCATGACCCTCCAGGACCAGTGTGGGTCCCCCTGCACCATAGAGGTGAATAAATAATGGGGGCAGATGGTCTGTAGACTGTTATTCTGTAGGTGATTGAACAGCAAGAACGTGGGTTTCATTTCAGCTCACCTCTGATCATAACTCATAAGTCACTTCTTTATGAAAATGGTAGTGATCACAATGTATTTTACGTAAGCAATTAATATCCATGAATGCGTTTTTGCTTTAAATATGTAAACATCAAAGCCTGGGGGTTTTTATTACTCTATCTGGCTTGTTCCGCGATTCCAAAAAAAAAATACCCCCCCCGCCCAGCCCCCCTCCCCCCCTTTATGTAGTATTAATGTTGCCCAGTGAAATGAAGCTGATGCTCTATTAGATTTGAGGTTTGGGCAGGTTCGAGCCAAACCCTGCCACATTTATTGCCAAGGGCAGAGGAGGATAGTTTTTGATTTTCATTCCAAATAATTAAAATGGCACCATCTTTGTTTGGTGGCTAGTGGATGACCAATGCTAGGCTAGGCTAGGCTAGGCTATACAGTGTCCATCACTCTCTTACTTGTTCACGCCTTCCAAATAGGAGTCCCTCGAGCCCCCCAGATAGACACACACACACTCTCTCTCACACACACACACACACTCTCTCTCTCTCTCACACACACACACACACACACACACTCTCTGTCACACACACACACATGTACAGATTACTGTGGAGGATGTCTACTGTGCAGGTAAAGTCTGCTGTAATGTTGTAGCAACATTCCAGGCCCCCCCAGAACAGGACCGTACCGGCCTTGTGCACTGGGGGCCATGAAATGCAGTGAGTTTATTTGTGACTGGAGGCACAGATACTGTATTCAGTTTGGCCTGTTCGCTGTTAAAACAAAACAAAAAAAAACACATTACTTGACCTGGATTTCTGTGATCGAATTCAGGAGTCAGGCTCGTCACTCGTATCTCGGATTGGATACACGTCCGCGTACATGCTCCATCCATTATAGGCCGTCCACATGCCCCTCCCACGTCCGTCATATGAGCCAGGATCTAGAAAATGGTTTCATGGGAGCTTAGCCATCATAAAAAGGAACTTATACAATTCTAACATTGTCTTTGGTAGATGTTAGATCGATTGAAATAATAAAAAAAATAAGGGCTTTTTAATAGTCAGCCTTTACCAATGTGTGTTGTTATTGTGAGGTTAACTTAGAATCCAAAAAAGAAAAATATTTGCCTGCTTAAAATGAAGTCCGTGCGGTTGCCACATAATGTACCTGACATGAATCGATGTTTGTTTGCTCCCTTACAAACATTTTTCATAGGACTACTGAACTGATTTGGCAGGTGGGGCTAGTCCCACTTTTTAATTACCTAATTAGGAATTTGGGGCCATGTTCACTCCCCTGTGTGGTATCCTTTCTGGTGTATAATTAGGAAGTCCAGCCGTACGTTTCACCATGAAAACCGTTCATGCTCCTGGAAGTGTTTCTCCGCTCCCCCAGCACAGCTCTAGAGTCTGGGACAACGAAGGTACGAGCGACCATGTCTGGTGTAGGTATGCTGGGGACCAAGGTGTGAAGGTTCATTGTGACGAATGTTGTTCTGTTGAAATGCTTGCTGATGAATTGCATTGTGGGAGGTGGTGAAACCTGAAGGGTTGTGCTTTCTGATATCAGTTACTCTGCCTTGTGTTACCTTTTTTTAAAAAAAAGAAACTGCTTCCAGAAGCTCTCTATAGTCTGCCCTGTATTCACTGAGTAGCACTCAGAAAAGGTGTATATTGGTCTCCATGTTCTAAGCCACTGTTTCTTAAACTGTGGGTTGGGACCCAAAATGGGTCTCGGGAGTATATGAGATGGGTCTGCAGTCCATGAGGCTGTGCTAGTATGTGTATTTGGCAGGTCCCTGAAAGGTACAAATTTCAAATTTGGGTCCCAATGCTAAAAAAAAAGGTTTGAGAACCAGTGTTCTAAGCTGCCATGGAGAAAGTTGGCTGTACACTGTACTATGGTGCTAATTTAGGATGGCAGTCTTGCACTTTCTGACTCCGTTTCCCCCCCACCCCCCACTTCCACACAAGCCCCTCCCCAGCTCCACTCACTCTGTGGTCTAAACAGCTCAACGTTGTGTGTCCCACAGCCTCACCCCCCCCCCCCCCCCCCCCTCCTCCCCCCATCCCGACCCAAACCCCTGGCAAAGCCTGCTTGTTTGCCACACATTTGCACCCCTCATCTGCACTACGTCTAGCTACTTATTATCATTATTAATGATTATTATTATTATTATTGGTATTATTTTCTTAATTAGAATTGAATTTAAATTAACTTATATTTTTTATACAAAAATAATACATTTTGGCCTTTTTGTTTTGTACAAAGTGTACGATATGAGAAACACAGAATGGTCATCTAGACTTGTTGCGTACTGCTGCCCAGGATTAATGAGCTGATGTCTCAACTGTAAATGTAAGAACATCACAACTACTTTTATTAAATATTTCTCAAAATTCATCCTTTGTGTTTTGTGCATTGATTGAACCACATCTGCAAATAAGTGACCTACCACAGTACAATAAGACAAATGCGTTGACACTGTTCCGATTTGTATCGAAGGTTTCCTGTAAGAGAAATGCTAATCGCCTCTGTATTTTTGAAATGTGGAAAAGGTGGGCCGAACAGCAACCTCTACTTCAAAAAAGGGCCTATTGTTAGGCGAGCTTAAGTCAAAGGAGGCTTTAAATATCACATTTATTTGTTTTATTTAACCTTTATTTAATCAGGGAAGGCTAGTTGAGAGCAGGGCTCTCTTCTACAATAGCACTATGAATATAAGTAGTTAAAATTAAATTATTTACACATATAAAAGACAAAATTCTTTTTTTTTCATTTTCTCGAAAATATTGTACAATTAATTAATTATGAATTATAATTAATTACCTATGCAATGGCAAAAATAACATTTCACAAACTATCCTGGTGGCTAAAATAAGAATGAGATGGACTTGACAATGAATTTGACAATAAGGGCATTTATACACATTTAGACCTATCACTACTATTCTGGCCAACAATATGAATTATAACATGACCATGTGCTGTGTATGTACACTTAAAACACGTTTCCCCCCCCCCCAAATGTATATACACAAGACAATGGAAGAGGAGACACCACCAAGTAGTGCATGTGACCAACGAATCTTCAAAACTTGATTGCATTTTTCCCCCCTTTTTATATGCGACTAGTACCCTCTAGTGGACGAATGTTCTAATTGCAAATTATGAAGTTGGTGGGGTTTGGAAGCAACAATTGGATGAACTCCCTCTGCAAGGAAAACACGTCGCACTTCTTTTTTTTGTCCTAAAACCTTTAACTAGATTTAAAGTAGGGCCGATATTAATTTAGGATGCAAAGCTTAGATGGTTCATGTCATACTTAAAGTAGATATTATTCCAGGAAACACTTTAAGTTATTGGCTTATACTTAAACGGGCTAATGTAGTTTCATAAAGGACTACTTAAAATATACTTTAAAATTAACTTGATGTACTTAAGTATACATAAAAAATAATATTTTATGTAGTTGGGGATAGTCACCATAAATATAACAGTTTTTGGATTTTTCTCATTTGCTCAAGAAATGTTCAGCCTTGCACCGTGAAGTTTTACTTCAAAAAAATCTTTGATTGTAACAAACTGGCGGAATAATCGTAGCAGTAAATGAAAACGCCCTATAATGTGCGTACGCATGTTTTTCCCCTCCTGCACATACTAATGTTAATCAAGGAAACAGGAAACACATTTCCAATGATAACGTGAGACCAGACTCATGCCCAGTTCATGAAGCATGTGGATTTATTCATGAAATAATCGAAATTTACCGTGAAGTGATCTGTGGTAACGTCCAAATTGATGAGGAAAGATGCTTTTGTTTGTTTCTTACAGCGACACCGAGATATGATTTTACAAAGCAAATACCCTCCCCAAAAGTACACTGCATGGTGGTTTCAACACCATCTGTCCCTATAATCTCCGAAACTGAAGCCCTCTCCATTACCTCCCTGAGTGTCAACCGTCTCGTTTTCTCTTTAAATGGCATCCTGTAAACATATAACAGAAAAAAGCACGTTTTTCGTTACAGCAAGTCAGAGGCGGTATAACTGTAACAGCTGTCACATTGATACAGAAGGAGACATCATGTTTTTTGGTCACCTAGCATCCAATTCCCTGAAGAACACGTTGCGAAAACCAACCTTTCAAGGACAGATAACTTTTTAGGCTATATATCATTTTATTTATTGTAAATAAAAAAATGTATATTGGCGTTGCACCCAAAAAACACCTCCGGAACACACTTTTATTTAGCTCTCTCAAAATAAGTTTTTTGGAAATATTTCCTGCAAAGGTTATCACATTACTCCCGTTCCCTTGAGAGGTGGTAGAGGACTGAATTGCACATACAAACCTGTATATTGGCTACTGTAGCCGCATTGTTATTGATCCATTAAAACAACAATCAAACCCTTAAGTATAAGTCTATAAATATACAAATACAAATAATTCCACAGAAAATTTTATTATTTATTTACAGAAATAGATACTCAATTTTTTTGTTGTTGCCGTAATTGGTTTTAAAGGACATCATTTCGTTATGCTTTTCTGTCTAAAACGCGTAGAAATGCATGCAAAAACGATGGTCTTGTATTGTTGATGGTTTTGATACTTATATGAGTGAGGTTTGCTATAACACATGTTTATTTATTTAACTAGGCTTTCATGAAAACAAATGATCGTGTTAGCTATTATTAGAAATCTTTTTTTTAGAACACTAACTCAATGTTTGCACACTAACACGCCTGGAATTTACATTCTTAAATATATCCGTTCAGAAATATTTTTCGTAAAAAAGAAATTTACCACTGAGCGCCCTTGCAAGAACACATATCTGCTTGCACCAGGAAAAGCCCTTTGTTGTGCGTTACCCTTGACAACTGAAGAGAAAAGGGTAACTTTTGTTGATCTAGGGCTCCACAGCAGTTAGTAACATTGGATTGGTTTTCGGTGAGTAATACAATTTCTCAAAATATTTTTTGTTCTTTTCTCTTTTAGAGTGTGATTAAATCTGTCAAAATTTTCTTAGGTAGGCTACTACAGTGAATTGTAGTTATAGCATAAGTTGAAATTTTGAATCCAGCGAATGTCAAAATGCTGTTTTTGAATAAACTGTCAGCCTTGTGTTCTAATCCATACATTTTAATTGATGCAAAAGCACATGTGTTTTCTGTAACTTTAACATTGTTTTTAAATGCCTGCTGTTCATTAATAAAACAGTAGTGCTTCTGAAGTAGTTTAGAAAGTATTTCCATGTAAATATTTAACCATTTATTTTTAATATTTTATATGCATGATGAAATAACACAAATTATACATTTGCTTGTTCCAGTTTGTCAAATATCCGTTGGATTGCAGCATGTATTTGCAGCATCAGCCTTATGCAGTGGCAACATATTCCGTAGTTAAAACAACCATTGTGCCAATGCTGGACTTGTGTGGGTTTATGGAGGAACTGAGGAACTGAGCCTGCGCCTCAGGTGGGCCACTACAGCAAGAAGCAGAATTAACTCGGTAAAATATGCGACTGCATAAATATCATTGTATGCGTAAAAAAAATGTTGTGTACAGTAAGTCACTGTGGATAATGGTAACCGTCAAGCAAATAAATAATGAAATGTAGGGTTGGTTTGTGATATAGTAATGGATCAGAGGGAAATCTCTTGTCGCCCTCGTAGCTATGCGTGCCGCTGGGGAGCTGACGGGCCGCCTGGACGGCCGGCGTGAGCTCCGGGCCCTGCTCCTGAGGGTGGAGGAGGCCCACCGGGCCGACATCCTCACCTACTGCTCAGGACACCTGAACCCCAACAGGCGGCCCCAAAAGACACCCAACGGGACAGTGACAGCGAAGGAGCCCAAATGGACGGGTTCTTCCGCCCCAGGCGCGACCGCCTGCCCGAATTCAGCCTGAGGTAGAGCGGAGGAAGAACGGTCTGGCCGTCGCCACGGTCACTGCTGCGGCCGCTCCGGTCACTCTCGACCCTCCTCAATCTGAAAGGGGGCGGAAACGTCCCTGCCACCCCCTGGATCCGACACAGACGCTTCTGCTCAGAGCGAGCCGGTCCGGGGAGACCGGGCTGGCCGCCGGAGAGCCAGGGGATCGGAGCTGCCTCGCGGCCGCGGAGTCTCTCATCGCGGGCGGGACTCGCGGGGACCGGCTGCAGACGAGGCGGAGGTTCGAACGCTCTGTCCTGGAGACGCCAGACCTGAGGGAACCGAAGGGCCCGGGCCGGGGCAAGGCTGCCGAGAAGCAGGAGGAGCGGCTGGAACAGGTGTGGAACAACGCCCAGTTTACCTGTGATTATAATGTTGGGGCAGTAAAGGAGAGACAGAGCTCACTTGCTGGATGTGGGAACTGGTCCCTTGGTTTCCCCACTCTACCACACAGTGACATCGGGCCTCTTTGTACGGCAGAATGTCCTTCTTAAAACTCATCCCCCTGCCTGAAAGGATTGGTACAATATTTATAATGTTCATTGGGTGCATTTATTACACTAAACCATGACTGCTGAGACTCCCCTCTGTGCTAGCCTCCAAGTGTAACGAGACCCCAGAAGCTCATCCAGAACGACGTTGCTTGACTGATGTGGGAAGTCCTCCCCCGTCCTTCATCTCTGTCCTCTGTGTACAGTAACAGCTCAAATGAGATTTAAAACCTTGGTTCTGGCCTATTGGGCAGTGAACAGGATAACTCTTCCTTATCTTCACTCAATCATCAGACACACAGACACTGTCCTGCAGCCTTCAGGCGCTTGTGGCTATGCATTCTGGTTGCATGCCCTATCTCTTCTGACCCCCCCACCCCACCACCCCACCCCACCCCAAGTAGTGGAGTGGTTTCCTATGACAATCAGGACATCTGGGTTGTCAGCCATCTTATGATGGACACAGAGGACCTACCTCTCCAGACTGTATCTAGGCTCCCTCCCACCACAACTCTCTTTCTTGGCTCTGGCTCTTCTGAAATTTTACCACTTCGTTTTGTAATGAGTATGTTGATAGGACAGTTGAACATAGTTGTCAGAATATTTAACTGTTCACGAGGGGGAGACATATACACGGGGAAGAAATTTAAGACAGTGATTTATTTATTTTTGTTTAACTACGTCATGGGTCAGAAACGTGGTGTGTAAATATGTATTTCTCAGTGCGAGCGATCTTGTTCTTCCCAGGTCCTGAAGGAGCTGTGTGCTGAGCCCCAGCTGGGCAGAGAGAGGCTGCACCTCTTCAGCAGCGTCTTCGGTGATGTGTGTAACGGATCACAGGTCTTTGGGGAAATTCTGAGGGAGATCAAGGTGAAATGATCCCCTGAATGGAAACCACTGTGAATGTGTAGTTTATTTAAGACTCATGAGATAAATAGTATTGATACACTGCAGGTCCATACAGTGTTTTCATCTCAGGATATTCATGAAAGACTTAAAAATGAAGCAAGAAATAATACACAAATTTCCAAATACAAAGCTTTAATATCAATATTCAAACTGTTTTCCTAAAAAAATATACGGCGTCAGAGGTGGACTGGTATGACTATCTATCTGTGCGCCATCTTGGATTTTGGACACTGATGTTCGTAGCTGTCACTCTTTTAGAGTCTCTAATAGACCGCAGGGGAAGAACTCACAGCATGGAGCCGTTTCACAGTTTCTTCATTTTATCTCCTTTTTTTCCTGTCTTCTCAGACAGAGTATGATCTCTACCTGAACTTGGTCCTCAGTTCCCAGTCAGACCCACAGAGCACGGCACACATGGTAAATTTCTTCTCTTTTGTTCCTTCAGTCTTTGCTCCTTGCAAATTAATTACATACGACATTCATTCATGACTCCGGGCACACACCTGCAATCTACCTGAGCAGTCTAAACCAGGCTGAACCTGTTTCAGTGGACAGGTGTGCTACTAAGAATCCTCTCTAGCTGATAGAGGATTAATGGTGGAATGGCCTGGCAATGATAACAATCACAATAAATTATTTCAGATTGTGGATAAAAAATAGGCAATGACAGTTGAAATGTGACAATCAATCTCTCATGAAATAATCTGCATTTTTTGGAACATTATTTCATGCAATAACCGCTCAGCTACTCCAAATTTAGCCCATGGAACCTTAAAAAGAATTATTAATCAAAGTAAATGGGGTTTAAATGGGATTCATATGCAGTTATGCTTAAATTTGTGATATCTGTTTGGAGCTTCAGCAATCACAACAATCAATCAAATAAATTAATGGTCAACTGTAACCCTAACCTTAACACTAACCCTATGGCAAGGCTTAAACAATTTAATACAAGAGTGAAATTCTGAACACCAGAAAGTGGAATATGGAGTGATAGAAAGATGTGACTTTAAACAGAGGTAAGGGAAATGAAAAATATAATCAAAATTAATATATTCTGAGAAATACTAAATATAAATAGTAATATATATATATATATATATATATATATATATATATATATATAATTAAATAAACATTTGATCATGAATTATCCTCATTTAGTAATGTTTGCTAAATAAACATAAGGTACATTCATCTGAATAGAAAAATACATTTTTATATTTATATATACACTTTTTTTTATCTTATTGGACATAAGACTTATGTATTTTGCCTATTTACTCTACAATCCCTTTTTTAGCTGGAATCACTTTAAACACATTTCTCTTAATTTATTTGACTTTCATTGTTGATCAGAGATGACATGCTATCCATCTGAATCAAAAAGGACATTCAAAAAATGTTTGCATTTTTTTCAAATTTTGGACATAAGACTATAGTCTTACATATATTTCTGTTTTACCACTGAAAAACATTTTTCCTTATAAAATCTATCAGCAATATTTCTGTTAATTTATTTCACCATGGTTGATACAAAATTTCCTTTCCTTTCGATCTAGATCAAACTATTCCAACTTTAGAATTTTTTTCTTTTTCACCTCTTGGACATAAGACTTATATGTTTTGCAAAATTCCACTGCAGCCTATTTTTCACCATACATGTCTTCAAGCAGATTTCACTTTGTTAATTACACCTTTGTTGTTAAATAAACATGATGTCTTATCCATCTTAATGAAAAAATGACTTAAAATTTTTTTTTTTGCATTTTTATCACTTTTTGGATGTAAGGCTATAGTATTATGCATTTTTCTGTTTTTCCACGGAAACACATTTTTCATCATAGATATTTCCATTCCATTTCACAATGGCTGGTAAATCGACTTGATTTAAATTAGATCTGAATCAAATGATGCCACCATATCTGATAGATAAACTTTTTCTATGAATAAAATCTATCTGAATGAGGACATGCCACCTTGAAATTAGTTTTTCACTTTTTGGACTTATATGATTTGCAGATTTCATTTAAAAAAAATAATATTATAAAATTCATTACATATTTGGCTGCTTAATAAACTTAGATTTCCTATCCTTCTGAATGAAAACGCCACATATTTAAAATGCGTATTTTTTTATACGGACGTCTATCGCCTTCTCAGTACTTTGGTGCATCCCTCCTTAAACAACTTAAATTGCCCATGTCTGTGAAAATTGAAAAAAATACTCAAAGAATGTTTTGAAAAGATTTATGATAATTTTCACTGTAAAACATCAAAATACATGTAAGCTTTTCTAGAGTTTTGTATTGTAGTAAAGAGCATAGGCTTTTGTGTTTCACCCTCAGAAAGTAAAGAAAACATGAGTTATACCAGAACAAAAACTAACCTGAGTACTAACAATCATGCTAGGTCATTAACATATTCCAAATTCTACCTAAACTCTTACTATCATATTTATCGTAATCAAATAGCTATAGTAATTGCTCAAGCCTGCCACCAAATGTAGGTCTAACCAAAGTCACGGCGTCTCCCCACTGAAGCCTGGGCCTGCTCCTGCTGGGGACCTGGAGGGGGCGCGGGAAGAGGTACTGAGGCTAGAGCACGATGCCAGAAAAGCCCTGGTGGACAACGACCAGTGAGTGATAAGAGAGAGGGAGTGCTGACTACAGTCATGTAGCTGTAGAACTATCAATATTGAGTCTTATTCAGTGTAAAATTATGCGTAAGGCTGGATATGTAGTTTTGGTCGGCCAGAATCATTCTCACAGGAGATCTGTGGTGTCGTATGTGCAGTTGCTCTCGTGGAAAGGAAGAGACCATTCAAACCGCTGAAATGTATTTTTTTAATTTTAACAAAATCATATATCTTGTGAATTTGTTTTCAAGATTAACAAAGGAGTCTTTGATTCTGTGATGGGAGAGTGATTTTTGTGAATCCTGTAATGGGTAAGGTTAACCATGTGGATGGTTGAATAACAAATTAAAAGTATAAAGGCTCACACACTGTGGTTAATGGAGTCTCCCTCCCCCCACTGTGAGCTATAAGTCTATGGCTGTCTCTCAAGCCACATAAGTCTATGATTTTACAGAACTGGCAGTACTCAGTAATGTATGTGAACCACACCCATTGTACTCATCGATATACAGAATAAGCAGACAGTGGCAGGAGGACTGGGTGTGTGACAGGCCTCGTGGTTGACCTGTCTGTTTGTCCTCTGAATGTTTTCTCTCAGAGCCAGGATGGAGCTGAAGAGGGAGAGAGATCAAGTCCAGCAAATGAATGGTGAATGAATCCCACTTGGCTTATTCCCAAATGTACACAACCACAATTCCGTGAAGCTGGGGCACTGTCAGGAATCTGAGGCCCCCTGAAAGTAAAAATATTATGATGCAGTAGCGTAGCCAGGAATTCTTTTGGTGGTGGTGGTGGTGGTGGTGGTGGTAGTGGGGGGGTCAGCAAGCAAATACGTTTTTAGAAATGATGAACTACAGGGGATGGAGGTGGGCTCAAATTCGAAGGCCATCAGCCCCGCTCAGCTTCATCACTGTAATGATGACATTTATAATATTTAGTATGGATTGGCTATGTATTATTAGTGTATTAAGTCGGAGTAAACAAAAGCTCAGAGTGTTCTGAGCCTGTTTAAGTCCAGCACAACAGCGGGACTGATAGCACCTCCATAACCGGGGTTGTATTTCAGAGTGTTTAAATCTGGATGCGTTCCACCTTTAGGGGAGCAAAAGCAAGTGGACCAACAGGATCCGAAGCAGGGGGAGATTCTGGTCTCCCCTAGCGACCAGGTTCTGCAGAAGAGGCGTCAGGTGCAGACTGTGCTGGAGGAGGTCCGGCTCCTTGAGAGTGTGATCAGAAAACAGATGGCACCCAAAGACGCCGTCCGTGCCACAGAGAGGTACATCCGAGACTTGGAGGTGGGTGCGACACTGGATCTTTTCTCATATTTACATCGGCGCATTCGTATCACATGTTCTCCATACTGCAGGCTACAAAGAGAGGATACTGAATCCAGGTTCAGTTCTTCAGGTTTGGTCCTGTTAGACCTTGGCCTTGGAGGTTATTAGTGCACATCAGAGTGCTGGTCTGCCTGCTGCAAACAGTCAGTGTCTGGACTGAACAAACTAGTTTCTCACGCAAGTTGTTGAAATGGTATTAAAATTAAAAAACTTTAAAGCCACCTTCTTCAAGGTACAGGGCTTTGTTACCCTGCAGATAATGCAATGCCCCCACACATTAACAAAAAGAAAAAGAAAACATACAGCAAAATAGCAGCACTCCCACGTTCAGCCCTGACTGAGTTCAAGACAATGCAGCATGCGTATTCAGGAGAACAGTAATGCATTTTCCATCTTCAACAGGCTGAAATAATGGCACTCTCCACCTCCAACAAACATCTTTGTGAAGCTAATGAGGTAAGACCCTGAATGCCCTGCCCTGCATATTCACAGCAGGGGCTTCTGTGGTCACACAGCTCCATTCAGTTCCGCGCAAATACATTTAGCCACTACGGTATGCTAACACACACAAAATGATTACTGACACACTCCTTTCACAATGTATTTACACTTAAGGAGTTGCAGAGAAGCATCTCTTCACTTCTGGACAAGGAAAAAATCACCAGTGAGATGCAAAAGTATGTAAGACATGACATATTTTTGCATATGTGGCAAAATTAGTCTTGCTGAAAATACTGCACATCAAATTCCAGCAACTAACTGGGATTAATATCATTTCAGGGAGTTCTGGGGAAGATTTGGACACCCGGAGACATAAAGACGAAGATATGAATGTTTTTTTGTTTCTGAAATACTGCATATGATAATAAAGGCCGTCTTCATCGCCACTGTGACTGCATTCACTGCTTTTGTTATGAACGGCCAAACACCTTGTTGCCCTGATTAGAAATGTTAGCTCGTAGTCAATTAACATCTGTCCTAAACTTTGACCTACGTAGTAAATGCAAGTGTTCCACAAACTCAGGTTGGCAAGTTAGTTTTTAGCAATCGCTGAACTGAAAAAAAAATCTTGCTTTAATTACTTTTCAAAGTTAAGGACAAATCAAGACCCAGCCATTCTCCTTCCTGTGAGATCAAATTAAAATAGGTGCTGATGTTAGCCACAGCACATCGGCCATTTGCAGTATATATTTTTTACCCCTTATAAATAAAGCCTTTTTAACTTTTGTACTTCCATTTGGAGTGCTGTGGTTTCTTTTACAATCTGATTCTGGAATTTTCTACGCCCGTCCTAGCTAAGTGTTATCTCATGTAGTCATTCGACTATGCTGTCGTAGCAGTAAACAAAACGATCAATATCTAGAAGTTACCCAAGGTGAAAAAAATACCCTAATCAGTGACTGCAATGACAACAGAGTTCTGACAAGCTATCTTACTACTACTGACATATCACATACGCTGATAAATGCCCTGGGGATAGGCTTCGCAATAACACAAACAGGACAAGAAGGGCAACAAAATGTCTGTGTGTCTGTGTCTGCCCTCAAAAGGGCAAACTTGGAGTCATTTACTACAAAACAGATATGAATAAACAACCTCAACCAGACACGCTTCTCCATTTTATCAGGTTTAGAGTTCAGCTGACTGGGGCATTCTTATGACAGGGTCACTGTTCATTTGCCATAGAACAGCTCCTTTACTGGACTCAAACTGAACTGGTCGCAGGGCTGGGCCATTGCACAGGCCCTTGTGTTTGTTCTGATGTCACGCTGGAGCAGAGGCCACCATACACAGGTACAAAAGCACAGAACACTTCTATGAAAGACAAATAAATGTCAGTGCGTAAGGACTCCAAGGCCTGCTTTTGTGTGTAACTATCTAAAGGCTCATAGTTCTGTTACGCAAGGTCTTGCTTTAATATTTTAGCCTCTTGGGAAATGAATGAGTGAGTGAGTGAGTGAGTGAGTGAAAATATTCTGAGCGTTATTTATTTTTTTAAGTGGTTTGTCTGTTAGAGAAAAGCATCAGAGCATGGGCTACCTTAGATTTTGAGCATTAACTGCAGATGGTGCAAAACTGTGGGGACAGAACTTTGAGAGTACAAGTATCAACTAAAGAATGCCTGGACAATGCCCTTATATGGCAAATAGTCAGCAAAACAGGAAGTGCAAGAAGCACTGTATAGACGTTATGTAACGTAAGGAAGCACATTGGGTCACGGCTCTTTAAAAAGGAAGCTCTTTCAACCCCCTCTTCTTTACTTAGCAAAAGGCTGTCCTTTGCTATAGTTGCTTAGTTTCTTTTCAGTCCACCCAGAAGGTAAAATGCATACAAATTTACGCTAGTTCGATTCGTTCAGGGGTGTCCAGTCTTATCCAAAAAAAAGAGGGCCAGTGTGGCTGCAGGGCTTTGTTTCAGCACAGCACTAAGACGCCTGATTCTACTTGAGTGAAGACGACGATTAGTTCATCAGTTGAATCAGGCATCCTAGTGCTAAGGCTAAAACAAAAACCCACGCCCACACTGGTCCTTTTCGGATAAGATCAGACGCTGCTGGATTAGTGGTTAACAGGGAAATTAAGCCCAAGCCCGCTATAAAAGGTGTGTTTTCACCCTAGCCCTGGAGTCTGGCACAGGTAAGTTGGTGAGTAATCTGTATAAATATTGGTACAGACCTGGCAAGCGACAGGATGGCTGTAGCTGTTTGAGGGTGACAATGAGAACCTGAAATAAAAGCCTTAGACACTGTGCTGGCAGTGGTTACTGCATTCTGTCCGTTCTTTTAACCCAGAAGGTGCAATGACTCCAATTATGCTTTTCCACAAGGAAACGTTTGGCACTGCAGCCAAGAGCCTCAGACAATCGCTCTCCCACACATGCAGCACAGCGTCCTGCACTGAAAGGATGGTTTAGTCTGAATTATCCTGCATCGTTTGGTTAAATGACACATGAGTAATTCACGCTAAGCTGGGTTCTGGTTCATTTGCATTCACACATTATGCCCATTTGTGTATTTTTTTAAATCTTTCCTCAACTGCATGTACAAGCCTAAGCATTGTATATTTTATTCTCTAAGACTAAAAGACTAAGACTACTGTAGCTCTTAGGCAATATTTACCCAATGCCAATAAAGCATTTTAAAGTGAACTGAATTGAATTTCACCAACACACATTCATTTAATATTTAACACCTACGCAACGTCCTGAGGAGCTCATGGGAGCTCATGGAAAGTCCAGAGACTTAAAAGCACATCTATCAATGGATGTCACCTCCCACTCGCATTGTTGCTAAATGATGGCTCATTGCTTGCTTATGGAACCTATCCCAAATATGCATAACAGGAGGTTGAATGGGGACATGATGTCATTTGCAGAATTGTTAAACAACCACTAGGTGGCATCATGAGCTTAACAGTTATCATAGGACAAAGTATAGCTTAAAGTTTCTCTTGTGTTGCTTCACCTGGGCCCAGTGCTTAAGAACAATGCTGTGTTTAAAGAGACAGGAAACAGTCCTCACACGGGGTGGTTGGATCTTGGGTTTTTTCCCCTGCATGGGGAAAATGAGGAATCTTTAGGGGAGAGATAAGAGGAAGGAACACAGGACCACAGACACAGAACAAAAAAACAGGCAAAAGAGAGGAGGAATAGTGTTAGAGAGTGGTGTATCTGACCACGCGATAGGAGGTGACCTTCGCTCCCTCACAGTCCAGCCTGCCCCGCTGTCTGCCTGTCCAGATAAAGGGCCAAAGTCCGAGTCGCCGTGCCCAAGGGGCTGTATTAGACCTGGGACTGCACACGTCTGGGACTCTCCGTGTCTCTGTCTGTGTGGCACTCCGAGGCCCCTTTCCTACCGCAGGGCACGCTACCCTCATCGGATCCCTTCCGGCTGGTCCGTCGCCATGGCGCCTCGTACCCGATTCTTGCTCCCTCTCCTGTTGTTGTGCCTCGCCCTGAGGGCCGCCGCCGCCCTGGGCCAGGAGCAGCAGGACGCCTCCAGGGCGACCCCCGCGCCCCCAGAGGGGCTCGGCGAGGAGCGGGCCCCCGTGGCCTCCCAGCCTGAGCCCAGCGGCACCCCCCCGGCTCCCAGGGCCCCCCCGGCCGAGCCTCAGGAGGAGTCCGACTGGGGCCTCAACTACATCCGCGAAACCTTCCAGGCCGCCAACGGGTACTTCGAGTCCATCGTGGAGATGATGGGCGGCCGCAACGGCGTGTGTCAGTACCGCTGCCGGTACGGTAAGTACAGCACAGAAACGTGTGTGTGCGTGTGTGTGTGTGTGTGTGTGTGTGTGTGAGTGTGCGTGTGTGTGAGTGTGTGTGTGTGTGTGTGTGTGCGTGCGTGTGTGTGTGTGCGTGTGTGTGTGTGCGTGTGTGTGCGTGTGTGTGTGAGTGTGTGTGTGTGCGCGTGCGTGTGTGTGTGTGTGTGTGTGAGTGTGTGTGTGTGTGTGAGTGTGTGCGTGTGTGTGAGTGTGTGCGTGCGTGTGTGTGTGTGTGAGTGTGTGCGCGCGTGCGTGTGTGTGAGTGTGTGCGTGCGTGTGTGAGGGACAGAGACAGATGAATGTGTGTGTATGTTCAAAACTGACAGAGAGAGGTACAGACCGTATGGGTGACAGAGACACATAGTAGCATGCAAGTGTGCATGTCTGTTTTTGGTTTTTATAAAAGCAGTGCTCTGTTCAGTTCCCTGACCACACAGCTGTTGCATAGTTGCTTTTTGGATGGGACCAGTGAAGTCTCGCCACTGCAACAGACAGGACAGAATTGGGGATCAGTAGGGAAGCAGCTCATAAAACCCCTCCATTTAATTAAATTCTGTCTCTCTCCCTGCCTTTCTCTCAGTTTCCTCTCTCCATCTCTCTCTCAGCAAGTTCTCTGATGTCAGCTTTAACATGAGTGATGGGGAAATTTAAGATGCAATATTAGATGTTCTCTCCTTCACCAGAAAATCGTGTTCCCCCCTCCTTTCCCTCTCTCTTCCTCTCCCTCTCTTTCTATCTCCTCCTCATTCAGTTGTCAGGTTTGGTGTTTCACTTTGGCGTGGCAATGAAGCTCCATTTTGAATCTGAGTTTGAGATGAACACAGTGAATTTGTAGCCTCAGGTTATTTGTCATACAGTTTTCCCTGAGAGGAACTGAGATTGACTTGAAGAGGGAGAGGGAGAGAGTGAACTAGTTGAGAACTGGCAACTACTGCCAATTCTGGCAGACAGAATGTAATTGGCCATACGTTTACCCATAGAAAGAATGTATGTCAAAACATTTAATAAATAAATAAATAAATAAATAAATAAATAAATAAATAAATAAATATGAATAAAAGACAAACACTCACTGCTCAATAACATCTGAGAAAAGGAATAAGAAATTAATAAAATGGCTCCCAGTGATGATAGAGTAAAATGGAGGGAACAGAGAGTCTTGCAAACTGAAATATTTAAGCAGTGAAACCTTTTCAGTAAAATGACTGTACCTGTTCATACTAGAGTGACTGTACAGTACATTGGATGTGAGAAAAAGAGGATGAATATAATACTAGGCTATTTGTTTGCTTATATATACGAACAATGGAACAAGCAAAACTTAACTGGATGTTTTAGGAATTCAGAAATGCCACCAGGACAGATATTTTCTGTCCCAAAATGAAATGTCTGGGAAAAAGTCTGGTCAGCCTAGCCTATACTAGTGCTCATTTTTGTGCCGTATATTTTTGGACATGGACCGGTTAGTCTTCAATATTGCTGCCCCCTGTACAACTGGTACAACTTATACCAATTTACAGATTTTGCTTTGAAACGCTGCTTTTATTTTACGTTTAAAAAAAATAAATATTTTATGGTACTTTAGATCTGTTTATGGTGGAAATTAGGCATATTCAGTATTCATGTAATATGTCAACATAAACATATGTTAACCTAAAATGTGAAACACACAATTACATGTTGGCTAATGCTAATTTGTGCCACGGTACCTGAGAATAATTAAGTTAAGGTACAGTAAAGGTGCTTTCTGTGTGCAGGAAAAGCTCCTCTTGCTCGGCCCAACTACAAAACTCCTGAACCCAACGGCTGCAGCTCCTCCCTGCTGGGATTACAGGTTCCTGAAAGCGTATGCAGGAATTTATCAGAACACACACTCACACACACACCCACACACATACACACACACACACACACACATATACACACACACACACATGCACACTTAGGCACGCACCCACACACACACACATATACACACACACACACACAAGCACACGCACATGCACACACACACAATCTGCATTGTTTTCTATGCTGTGTATACATACAATACTTTCACTCAAATTCACTCACTCACACACACACACACACTAAGGAACACAGTACATGCATCTAACTAATGGCATGCACACCAACGCACACACACATACACACACAATCTGCATTGATTTCCATGCTGTGTATATACACACACACACACAGACACAAACACACTCACATAGTGTACAGTGTGTAACTAACCGTCTGACTCTGCTCTCCAGCTGGACCTGGGGATCCCAGCCATGACAAAGTGCTGCAATCAGCTGGACCTCTGCTATGACACCTGCGGCTCCAACAAGTACCGCTGCGACTCCAAGTTCCGCTGGTGCCTGCACGGCATCTGTTCTGACCTCAAAAGGAGCCTGGGCTTCGTGTCAAAGGTCGAAGGTCAGCTGTACTTCCTTTAGCTCGTCCATTCACTGTAGCATATTTACCGTGAGAGGTTCACAGGCATGTTTCATATTTATGGCAAGGCCCTTAAAATTGCCACATTTTTTGTGCAAAATCTCACCTCAGTAAGATATAAAATAATTACTGTTTACTGATGCCTGTTTTTCTGAACAGCATTTTAAAACACCCATTATAGGCTGCAATGCAATGGATTATTCATCCAATATAAATATTGAATTATTACAATAGCAATCTTAATAGTTTCACAATTTCAACAAATTGTAAAGCCAACAAGGTTTACTTTTTACATAAAAGTATAAAATATGGAATGTATTTAATATAGAAATATGACTTTTTTTTTAGAATATGGTTGTTTTGTTGAGGGCTTTCTGGAAGTTCCATTTCTATAAACAATGAAATACATAATTGTTTTACTGTCATGATCTGTTCCAGTGCATGAAGATGTTTTTTCTTGTCTCTGTCTACCCCTCTCCTCCCTCTCTTTTCCCTCTCTTCCTTCTGTTCTCCCTCTCCTCCCTCTGTTCCCTCTCTCCTCCTTCTCTCCCCCGCTCCTCCCTCTCTTTCCCCTGACCCCCAGCTTGTGAGTCAGTCGCAGACACCCTGTACAACACTATTTGGACTCTGGGCTGCAGGCCCTACATGAACAGCCAGAGGGCAGCATGCTTCTGTGAAGGAGAGGAAAGGAACGAGCTGTGAGTGGCCATCCAGAGCAGAACAGCGCAGCGCAGCACAGAGAAGAATACCCAACACAACGCAGCACAGCATGGGAATTCACAGCACAGCATAGGAACACACAGCACAGCATAGCACAGCATAGAAACACGCAGCACAGCATAGGAACACCCAGAACAGCATAGGAGTGCAAGCACAGCACAGCATAGCATAGCATATGAAAATACAACACAACACAGAACATCCTGGCATACACAGAACACAGCACAGCAGAGAACAATGATAAAACACCTGCACACGACATACAAACACATACAAACACACACTTTATAGACTACCTATCATCAGTGAGAATGTCGAGACTGAACAGTACCATGGCAACCACACCCCCTCAAGTCACACACATATACACACAGACAAGGCCATGTTCGCTGTATAACTAGTGCTCGTTGAACACCCACATTGAACTGCTGGAGTCGCTGGCCCTGACTCCCGAAGCTGTTTAAAGGCCGACCTTATTTAGGATAGATATTAATAGAGCTCTCACAGAGTCCTCCTCACTGGTAAATTAATAGATGAAGGCAGTATTAGCAGTCTTTTTGTCATGGATTTTTTTTAAAGAATCTCCATAAAGGGCTACTCTAAAATTGCTTTACAGAAAGGTGCCATTATCACAGGTTTGGAAAGCAGTCCAAACACAGTATCCAATGTGGTAGCAGGGCAATATTACCACAGTGTTGCGTCGCATCGCATTCTATTATATATTGCTTCATATTAGCTGCTAACGTTATGTCAGGACACCAAGGTGAATATTTATAATGTGTGAAGATACTGTATTTACCCAGGTCCTGCTGATTACATTTGCTTGGGTCAGTTAAACACTGACCCAGGCAAACACATTAAAGGAACAAATGAAGCCACTGGAACAAAAATATGAATTGCTGTATTAAATGGATGTATTAAATTGGGGCATGCTGTAATCCTACATGCAGTTGTGGGAAATTGATTGTATAAATTATTTTGATGCGCGCAGACGAAGAAGTATACATTGTACTAATGTTGTTAATATTACTGTTGCTCACAAAACGGTGTTTTAAGTTATTAAATGTTCAGGTTTTCTTTTTGTGTTTCTGCATCCGGTGATGATGAATGATGTAATCAGCCTCGGAGTTGTATTTCTCTCCCTGGATTTAATGGCAGTTTTCTTGCTTTATTTTTAAAAAATAAAAGCGATCAATAATTCATGATAGCACGGACCATTTGGTTTGACCATTGCACTTTGTCAAGATTTCAGATAGTGTCATAGTTTCACAGTATTGAAAGTTATGATGTGCAAGCATTACTGGTTATACCATTGCTTTGGGCAATAATATTTTGACATTGCATTTAATCAAACGTCCAGTTACTTGCATTTGCATTGGCACATTGTTTGAAAGTTGCTACATTTTTATACTGTACTATTCTGTGCACTGCAAGTTTAAGTACGCCTGAGTCAATAATAATTGTGGTTCAGTTCATAATTCCCAACACAGTTCTTCCATTCCCCCCACCTCCCGCCTAGGTGTATTTCTGAAGACTGAGAGAGCGGTTTGATTTTCTGAGAAATGCACACTGTTTGCACTACTTCCGCAACCACAACAGTTTCCCTAACAGCTAATAATCCATGGACCTGGCACGGAACCAACAGGCACGGTCATTTCTCATTTCATCATTCACACACTGACCTGCCCCATTTCCAGTCTGAATAACAGAAAACAGCGCGGACTTTTATACCATAGACATTGATTTATCTACCGCCTCTTTCTTCTAGAAACGATTACTTCACTGAAGAATAAATACTTATGGGTGGCACGAGTAGCACTGCTGCCTCACAGCAAGAAGGTCCTGGGTTCAAATCCCACCCAGGGCCTTTCTGTGTGGAGTTTGCATGTTGTCTCCGTGTTGGCATGGGTTTCCTCCGGTGACTCTGGTTTCCTCCCACAGTCCAAAGGCATGCAGGTTAGGTTCATTGGAGAGTCTAAATTTCCCCCTAAGTAGGAGCGTGTGAGTGAATGGTGTGTGTGTGTGTGCCCTGCGATGGTCTGGCGGCCTTTCCTCCGTGTATTCCAACCTCTTGCCCAATGCATGCTGGGATAGGCTCCAGCACCCGCCGCACCCATCCTGACCAGGGTTATATAATGGATGGATGGATGGATAAATACGCATTTGGAAAGTGCCTCAGAACGCAAATGATCCATATGATCAATTCAGCTTTATTGAGGGGTTAGAACAAGATCGACACATACTTGTGTCAGTAGCAGCTGGCTATATACAATCAGGGAGGCAGAGAAATTAAATTTATTATGCATAGTCATTCTGCAGCAGATTTTAATGGTTTTCAATGAGCAACTGCACCGAATTAAATATCTACAAAAAGATCTAAAGGTGAATTTTTCTTAAAGCCTAATTGCAAATGTATTAACTCTGCTGCTGTGAATCTGACATGAAATCCTTTTACTTACCACAAAAAAATTGTTCACAGATTCCCAATAATTATTGAATGTGCTGGAGTATGGAATATTTGTTATGATTAAAATCATTTAATACCGACTGTGCAAAATGAATGGCACCACATCTGGTGATTAAAAGATTTCAACTGCTGACAGGGTGACCCTTAAAACTGCAGAGCCTTTTCATCATTAAAGAGTTCTGATCAGTTTAAAGGTGCGTTCTCTGCCTCCCTCACATCCACATGTATAATATGTCACGTATTTATAAAAATAAAAATAAACATTGGTTATTTCATTTCTTGGTGCGGTGAAATAACTTTTAACTTCAACCGTGATTCTTTTTTTAAGTATCAGAGAAATAAACATATAAACATATACATATTGTGTTAGAAAAAACTAACATTTTCTGATATATAGTGAGACTATACAGTAAGCACAGCCGTAATACGGGCCTGAGTTATTCTGTTCATCTTGCAGCCAAGCGAATTACCTCCAAACCATCTCTAGAGAAGCTGTCAGTCACTTTAAGTAAACTAGTGAGTATAGAAAATGTGATGATGAATATATATCAATGTCTGAGTCGAACAAGAGGCAGTGTGGAAAGTGTGTGTGTGTCTGTGTGCGATAATGATGTGATTTAGTGTGTGTCTGCAGGGTTTGGCAACGTGTCTGTGAATGCACACCAGTTTCCATGGGGAAATGTTTGATGTCCGTGGTTATTCAAAAATGTATAAACTGTCAAAAATGTAAAAAAAATAAAAAAGAAATGAAAAATTAATAAAACTGCGTATATCAAAACACAGAGCTGTGAAAACATATTTTCCCCCTTCCCGATTTCCTCCATTATTGCATGTTTGTCACAATGAATGGTTTCAGATCTTTAGACAAAATGTAATATGAGACAAAGGGAAGCGAAGTAAACACAAAACAGATTTTTGTGGACAGTTACTTTTTCCCATGGGTGATATGGGTGTTAATAAATTTTTTCATTAAATGAAATAATAATTTTAAATGTCTTTCGTGTTTACCTATGTTCCCTTTGTCTAAAGCTACATTTTGTCTAAAGCCCTGAAACCATTTAGTGTTATGCAATAAATATGCAATAATAAAAGAATATGCAATAATGTGCAATAATAGAAGAAATCAGGATACTTTTTCATGCCACTGTACATTTCTAAGGTATTGGAGGACGATTGAACCCCTGTGTGAGTGTGTGTGTGTGAGAGAGAGAGAGAAAGAAAGAGTGTGTGTGCGTGTGTGTGTGTGTGTGAGAGAGAGAGAGAGAGAGAGAGAGAGAGAGAGAAAGAGAGAATGTGTGTGCGTGTGTGTGTGTGAGAGAGAGAGAGAGAGAGAGAGAGAAAGTGAGTGTGTGTGTATATATGTGAGAGAGAGAAAGAGAGAATGTGTGTGTGTGTGTGTGAGTATGTGTGTGTGGTGATAAATAATGTACATTAGAGTGGCGTGTGTATGTGAGTCAGTGAGAGCCTGGGCTCTGCTGGTCTCCTCATGCCTCAGGCAGGATTTGGATGGGGCCCCCGGTCAGCAGCCGCTGCTCCAGGTGAGCGCTGGTCCACACCTCCCTACGCAGGCGCCTCTGACAGCCCTGAGAGCAGCGGGAGTCCTCCTCCCCCTGCCCACACACCAGCACCCGGCAGTGCAGGAACACCTCCTGTAACACACACACACACATACACATCACAAACACAACACGCACACGCACACACACATCACAAACACAACACGCACACGCATACGCACACACACATCATAAACACAACACAAACACACACACGCACACGCACACACACATCATAAACACAACACACACACACGTACACGCACGCACACACACATCATAAACACAACACACACACACGCACACACACACGGACATGGACACGGACACACATGCACACACACACACACACACATCATAAACACAACACACACACACGCACACACACACGGACATGGACACGGACACACAAACATGCACGCACACATTCATGCAGGCATCGGCTCACATTCAGATGAGCCGCTGAAGGTAGGCTTGCTCACTCACCCGGTTGTCTTTTCCCACAAACTTGAAGACAGGCACCTGGTAGTGTTTGGACAACTGGTCTTTAGCAGAGTACTGCCTCACTGTCTCATCTGAAATACATCTGGAAAAAACAGAAGAAGGTTTCAAACCTAACTATAAGAGGTGAAGCGGCTCCGGGCATCTCATTAGCCCCTCTGAACTCAACTTCCCCAGTGCACACCAACCTTTAAATAAATCACATTCAAGCACTTCATTACACACAACCCTGAGGTAATGAAGTGGCATATAACTGAACCAAGTTTTAAGTCATATACAGGCACCCCATTACTTACCCATCCTTGATGAGGTCATATTTGGCACCATGGTACTCACCCATCCTTGATGAAGTAATATGTCAGCCCCATGTTACTCACTTGTTTTTGATGAGGCAATATTTAAACCCCTTGTTACCCACTCATCTTTTATGGTGTCATATTTGAGAGACCTCAGACTCTCCCATCCTAGTCCTGCAGATAGCTAACTATAAGTCTGCCTTAAGTAGTAGACAGACAGTAGTCTGACTATTACAGTAGTTAAAATAGTCAATACAGTGGCTCTGATTACTTTTTTACATTAGCGAACGTGAGTATGACAATAGTTAGTTTCAATAGTATTCAGCCACGTAATCTCAAAATATTGTCAGAGTTTGACAGATTGTTGCCGCTCCCAGGCCTGCATCGAGAACTGCTTTGTTTTCCCACAATGCAGTTGTGCTCAGTGGGACTCACCCGTCCTTAATGAGGTAATACTTGAGCGGCTCGTCCGCTTTGGGGCTGGGCGTGGCGAAGCAGCTCTCCACCAGCGCGGCCAGCCCGTCGACCCGCTCCACGGGCTCCACGCCGAAGAAGAGCGAGTCCCGGAGGCGGAGCTGCGGCGGGGCGCGGTAGGGCTCGGAGAACTCGGCGCTCTTGAAGAGCTCCAGGCTGAAGGGGAAGACGCCCGCGCTGTGGCCCGCCAGCTCCAGGGCCCCGCTGCGCAGGCTGGGCAGGTACCCGTCCGACACCTCGTAGTGCCGCGGGAACTCGCACGTCACCGGCAGGAGCAGCTTGCTCGTCCGCACGATGATGTCACCGCTGCTGCCGGGGCTGGATTTGGGCAGCCCGGTCACCAGGTTTGTGGCCACGATCTTATCTTGGACAACCTGGGGACAGCCAGGCAGACAGGAAGTGGCAGAGTCCGTAATATCATTGCTCTTGGGTGTCTGGAAACTCTAATAGAAGGGCAATGCCTCCCAATTGACCGATTGATTGACTGGCTGTTTTAATGATGTGTTGTGTTGTTGGGTGCTATTTGTAAACGTGAATAGGAACATTTGTACAGGTCTTTTTTCCTCACATTAAAAAAGATGGTAGTATAAAAAAATTATTTATTTAGGAATATTTATTTTAAATATTTATATCATATAATAAATCTATGTTAAAAATAAATATTTAGCAAAAGTTAAATATTTAAATGATATCTTAATCTGTCATAAAAAACAAATATTTAGTGGGATATATTTAATTATATATATACACTTTACTGCTAAATAAATATTCAAAAATATTTTAAATGCGTCCATTAAAATGTAAACTGCAATGATAAAACAAATAAATATACTATTTAAAACAAATATTCGTTTCAAAAACAAATATTTATATTAAATCTTAAATCTGGGACTTTTAGATTAAATGTTTAAGTTAAATCTAAGTATCCCTTTAACACTTTGCCACATTCCAAAATTTCCCATGGGAGTCCCCATTCAAACTAAATACATCTAACAAAGTACACTTCTAAGATTTAAATTTAGATAAAACATTTATTTTAAAACCAAATATTTATTATATGTGCAAAATATGTAACAGCAAGCTAAACATTTGTAACATTGATACAGATATAACATTTAACTGAATTGTAAATTCAACTGAATTTGTCACTAAATATTTATTTATCAGAACAGATATAAGACTTAAGCTAAATATATATTTTATTTTCAAATATTCAGTTATGTGTCTCACATTCAGACATAAATCATATATTTAGCAAGTTGTTATTTATTTATTTATGGATGCAGATTTAATATTTAAACTAAATACTTGAAATGAGCAGTTTTCCCTTTGATTTTAAATCTGATAAATGTGCTATTTATCTCTTGTATAAATAAATAGATAACTATTTTTATTACATTTAATTTAAATATCTGACCAAATAAATGGTGTCATTACATATTTAACATATATGCTAAATCTGTGATTCCAAATAAATATATAACAACCTACTAAATATTTAACATATATCTAAATCAGAGAAATATTTAAACTTTAAATAAATATTTTGTAAACCATTATATGTTTTACAATTAAATGCAGTTTCTGAATTTATGACACAAATATTTTGCAATTTATTAAATTATTAATTTTTATTAATGTTTGGTACATTTAGCTAAATGTACAAAACAATATGCAAATCACCATCTATGTTGGCCTTTAAACTTTCTCTCAGGCACTTCCTGAGGGCCTAGTTGACCAAATAAATAATTGATGGGTAGGGTTAATTAGCATATGTTTAGCAGATTTGTTAAATCCTGCCAAGTGTAAAGTTCACCACTTAGCATTTAAGTTATATATTTATTTTTCAACCTGAGATTTAAGATATAAGATCAATATCCTATCTATGCTATTTAAGTTTACAAACAGCACCCTGTCTTATGTTGATCTGGTGTATTCATGTATTTAATGGCCAGGGGAGGCCACAGTGCCTGCAGCGCTACTCACCCCATGCCCTGGCAAGTCAGCGGCATCAACATTTGCATTGCATTACATTACGTTTCATCCATTTAGCAGATACTCTTACCCAGAGCGACTTACACAGCTTACAGTCTTTCACACAAACAAATGTACAACGGTCATCAGGGTTCGACCTCCAGCTGAGCTCACCTCCACCATGGTCCCGCAGGTCTTCAGGCTGAAGTTCAGGTTGACGTGGGTGCCGTTGGAGATGCCCCGGCAGGAGGCGTTGGACAGGAAGAGTTCCAGACCGCCCACCAGTTCCTTGGGCACCGATACCTCTATGAAGCTGGGACTGCACTGCACAGGCACTGAGAACAGAGATAACACACTAAGAACAAAGAAACCACTGATAACTCTGACCCACCAAACTAATTCTGCAGTTCAATTCTCTCTCTCTCTCTCTCTTCTCTCTCTCTCTCTCCGTCTCTGTCTCTCTCTCTCTGTCGATGTCACCCACATCCCCACTCACACTCTTACACACACACATATACACTCACACAACCTCACACTCATAGTTTTACACACACATACACACTCACACACATGCTCATACTCACACCCTCACACACACACACACGCACACTCTCTCTCTCTCACCCTGGCAGGTGCGTTGGTCCTCCCCCAGTTCGAGGCCTCGGGGACAGTGACAGAGGAAGGAGTCCTGCACC
Source organism: Anguilla anguilla (assembly GCF_013347855.1). Classification (NCBI taxonomy): domain Eukaryota; kingdom Metazoa; phylum Chordata; class Actinopteri; order Anguilliformes; family Anguillidae; genus Anguilla; species Anguilla anguilla. Next base: position 10,315,534 of record NC_049218.1, read on the forward strand.
CTAGAGCAGCTGTGACTGCACCCCCCGTTGTCCGTGTGGCACCCCTTAATATCTGTAGGAGAGAATCACAAATTTGTCTCCTCGCTAACACTGTACAGTAGGCCATCTCAAAAGTATTGCAGACCACAAATAAAGCAGTGTCATATATTCAACAAATTGACATGTTCTCATTAAGTCTGAATGTGAATCGTGTACTAGGATCAGCTATTTTCCACGTAAATGGCAGAATGTGGATTCTGATCCAAGATTACTAATTAAGTTACAGAAGGTCAACAAAACTTTGACATGAGGCTTTTCAAGATAGTAAAAAAAAATGCATGTAGTTTAAAATCATTTAAATTATTTTCAACATTTTTCAGCAAGTATTATTTTTAAAAATCGTGGATGGTCAGTGGTACTTCAAGCAAACACACACAGTCCATGTAGCCGTTTCAGTGAGGGACCCCAGCTCCGATCTACAATCGTGCACGATGTAATGGTGGCGACGTGAACTATTAGCGATGACTGTGATGTCACGATGACCTCACCGATGCAGCTCCGGCCGTCCACGTCCAGCACGCGGCCTGGCCCGCACTCGCAGCGTCGGGAGCCCTTGGTATTCACACAGACCTCTGAGCAGCCCCCGTTGTCCCGCTCACACTCATTCACATCTGATAAGAGAGAGAGAGAAACCAGCAAATTGGATTCTGACCAAATCACTGCGCAGCTGATCATATTTACACTAGAGAAATGTGCTAGAGAAATACTGTCAGACCTGACAGTAAATATGAAAAAGTCACAGATAATGATTTTCCAAAAAAGATCCAGATCCCACGGGAACACGTACAATTTCAGAATAGGGACAAATCACATAGAACATTGTAAATATTATAACTATTTAGGGCTGAATATAAGTTGGTCTGGACATTTCAATGTGGCAATAAATGAACAGAAAGAGAAAACAAGCTGGGCGTTTTATGCCATAAATAAAAATAATTTTTAAAAAGCATTGATATCCCAATTAGAATTTGGTTAAGATTATTTGAATCTGTAATTGCCCTATATGGCAGCAAAGCATGGGGTCTGCTTTCAAAGCGAGATTTTGCTCAATGAGACAAACACCCAACTGAAACCTTTAAATGCAGAGTTTTGTAAGAACATCTTTAAAAAGGGCAGTAAAATTTTGGAAACATCTAAAACAGGGACCCCGACTCATACTATTATGATGCCCTAAAATGCCAAGAGCTGAGCTCAGAGAAGAGTCCACTCACTCAGATGCATACCAACTGAACCTATTAGAATTAAGCAATTTATAAAGCAAGATAAGCAAAATTACATTACCAATCAGAAAAGGCAAACAATAAAATCAAAACAAATTACAATGCTCTTTGGCCCTAAAACATGAATACACTGAGGCAGATTACCTAACCACAGTCCAATATTATATACTTTGATAAACGTTGACAAAACACAGACTCAGCGAGCACAGCCTAGCCATAGAGACTGGTCGCCACAGGCAGACTTGGCTGCCCAAAGAAGAGTTTCCACTCTGTGCTTCCACTATAACCAACAGGAAATAGAAGCAGAGCTGCACTTCCTCACCCAATGCAATAAATATAAATAAATTAGAGAACACGTTTTTTAAAATGAAAGCAATACACCCAAACTTCCCAACCCTGCCTGAGACCCAACTATTACAAACTCTCCATGGAGAGGAAAGGTGCTGTGAAAAATACCTGCCACAGACAGAGGGACAGCAGTGACCCCCACCAATATTCATATATAATGTGTATTTGTATAATTGCTTTTACAGTATTATAATTATTTATTATCATATACTAATGCACATTTTATGTCTGTTATATTTCAATCTCAATATTTTAATATTTATTGTTGCTGTTATTCCTTTCATCATTGCTGTTATTCTGATTGATTATTACGCTTTGGCAGTATGTATTTCTCTCACCATGCCAATAAAGCATGTTTCAATTGAGTTGAAAATTGAGAGAGAGAAAGTGAGAGAGAGTGAGAGTGAGAGGGAGGGGAAGACTAAGAGGGAAAAAGGGAAGGGAGAGAGGGAAGAGACATCTGATTGATTGAGAGGAGAGAGAGGTCGATGAGGAGATAATGGCAGTCTTGGAAGTCATCAGCTCCACAGTGCACTGCTGCTGCCCTCAGCTCAGTCCGATGCTGCTTCCCTTCGGTCTCAGTGCAGTAACACATCAATCACAAGCCTGAAGGGTCCAGTGTCTCCTTAAAACCAGCCCCCCCCCCCCCCCCCCCATCGTGTCTTTTGCTTTCTCTCTTTCTCTTAATATTCAGATCAAATCAGGTCACTTAGCTTTTTTTATGGCATATCATATATCATTCTAAACTAAGAAACTAATTTAAAAATATATCCAATATAAAATATCAAGTACAATAAAAAGGCCAGTAAAAAACAAAGAAATATAAAAATGCAACATGGAGAATATAGATAAAACAACATAGACGATCTTTACTTTTGTTTCCTCCAAAGACCTTCGTTTCCCTCCTCTGCTCGTCACACTGTCCCTCCATACTAATCTCTTTCACTCTTTACCTCCTTGTTTCTCTCTTTCGCATCTCCCTCTGCTAGCCCTCCTCCCTCCCTCCCTCTCCCTCTCTCTATCTCCCTCCCTCTCTCTCTCTCTCTCTCTCTCTCTCTCTCTCTCTCTCTCTCTCTCTCTCTCTTTCCCTCCCTCCCTCCCTCCCTCTCTCTCTCTCTCTCTCTCTCTCTCTCTCTCTCTCACCCAGGCAGGTTTGTCCGTCGGGGCCCAGCGTGGTCCCAGCAGCACAGTGACACTCCGGCTGCTTGCACTGCGGGGCCTTGCATTCCACCTCGTCACAGATGTCGTAGAAATCTGAGAGAGAGACAGACAGTCAGACAGTCAGGGAGACAGACAGACAGACAGACAGAGAAACAGACAGACGGCCAGGGAGACAGACAGACAGACAGTCAGACAGAGAGACAGACAGACAGACAGCCAGTCAGGGAGACAGACAGTCAGGGAGACAGACAGACAGAGAGATAGACAGTCAGGGAGACAGACAGACAGACAGACAGACAGACAGTCAGGAAGACAGACAGACAGACAGAGAGACAGTCAGACAGACAGACAGACAGACAGCCAGTCAGGGAGACAGACAGACAGAGAGACAGACAGTCAGGGAGACAGACAGACAGTCAGACAGACAGACAGACAGTCAGTCAGACAGACAGACAGGCAGACAGAGACAGACAGACAGACAGACAGACAGACAGTCAGGGAGACAGACAGACAGACAGACAGACAGTCAGGGAGACAGACAGACAGACAGACAGACAGACGTGACACTGTCTCTCTGGTCCTCTCAGCTCAGGTTGTGGAATGAACTGGGGAATGCAGAGCGGGGTAATGAACCATCATGTCAATCAAACCGAGTGGACAGGGAAACAGAAACTCCATCAGAGTGGAGGCAGAGGGCACACAGAGACACACAGCAGAATATTAACACACAGGATCATCTGTAGAGGCTGGCTCACTGAAAACAGTCACTAGATGGACAATCACAGAAAAGCCCAACTTGATTGCCCATCTAATGACTGTTTTCAGTAAGCCAGTCTCGACATCAAAATATGCGAATATATTCTCTTCACAGGTGCAGTTTGTCAGGATTCTGTGGTAGTTTCTATACTTGCCAGGCTTCTGCATTGAAATATGAGTCAAGTTAAATGACAAATGATGACTGAGTCCAGACAGTATGACTGACAGTAAGAGAAAAACAGAAAGATAGACAGACAGATAGACAAACAGACAGACAGACAGATAGACAGACAAAGTGAATGTGAGAGAGTGACAGAGACAGACAAACAATGTGAAAGTGAGAGACAGACAGACAGACAGACAGACAGAGAGACAGACGCGGGCCGGCTGAGCTGGACTCACGGCCGCAGTAGACGTGGAAGCAGACGGCGGGGCGGGGCAGGCGGTACACGTAGTACCCCCCGGCGCAGGCCTTCACGTCCACGCTGGCGTTCCACTGGCAGCAGTTGTCGTTGAAGCTGGCGCAGGCAGGCACCGAGACGACGCCGTCGGCCGGGCGCGGGTGGCTCCCGTTCAGCCAGATGGGCGCGTGCGTGCCGCAGTGGTTCTCCGTGATGCAGAAGGTGGGCATGGCGTCGCCCGCCATGCCCGTGAAGCGGTACCACTCCCCGTCCATGTGGTTGTCGCACAGCGGCACGCCGGACGACTGGTTGACGTGGTGCTCAGTGTTCCGCCAGGGCTCGTTCAGGCTGATGTAGGCCGAGCAGGGGTCCAAGGCTGGGCGTGGCCCGGTGGGGGGGGGGGGGGGGGGGGGGGGGGGGGGGGGGGGAGAGGAAGGAGTTGGTAAATGGTAAATGGACTGCATTTATATAGCGCTTTTATCCAAAGCGCTTTACAGTTGATGCCTCTCATTCGCCAGAGCAGTTAGGGGTTAGGTGTCTTGCTCAAGAGACACTTTGACACGCCCAGGCCGGGGTTTGAACTGAAAACCCTCCGACTGCCAGACAATCGCTCTTACCTCCTGAGCCATGTCGCCCTGTGAGTTAAAAGGAGTTAGAGCAGGTAATAACAGGTCCACCTGACCCTGGACCTGGAAAACCAAGGGTTAACCTGGTTTTCGCTGTTACTCAGAACTTACTGCAATAGATCAATCAAAGCACCTGGTGACACAGTTACCTCTCCTAAAATTGGTGCTATTTTTTTTTTACAGCGAAAGCAAAATCAAAAAGAGTAAAAGGCAGGACCAGGGAACATTACAGTACGGCATTTATTCAGAGCAACACACACAATTACACTCTCACACGCAATCCATTTACACAGCTGGACAGGAAGCAATTGAGATCAAGTTTCATTTTCAAGGCAATGACAGCAATGCCCTAAGCTGGAAATCAAACTCGCAACCCTGTTGTTAGTTGTAAGCCTAATTCCTTAACCATTATGCTACAGCGACTCTGGGGGGTTCCTTGTTTACTGTTAAATGGTGGGGCTATAATGCACATTCTGTTCCTTTCCATGATGTAGGTCAAATGGCAGTCAATCCCTCAGCTTGCTGAACTCAGCCAAAATAAACAGTTGAGTTTATAACAGTAAAAGAGTGTCAGACTGCCTCAGAGCCACATACATCAGCAGCGGGCATAGTTTTATTCAGTCTGCTAGCGGGGTCAGGAGGAAGGGGACATAATAAACAAACTGGAGCGTGCTGGAGAGCGATCAATACCGCCGCCCCTCCTGCTCTCCTTTTCTCTCTTTTTCTCTCGCTTTCTCTTTACAATCTAATTAAGTGACGGAATTAAGCCACCAATCGGACGGAAAGCCAGACGAGAGCAGCCTACATGAGGAATGATCGGAGCTCGAGGATCAGCGAAAACTAATTGTGGGGCGTGGGTGCAGGACGAGGGGGAGTTCAGTGATCCCTCCTGTCTGTTGCATTGATGTCGAGGAGGGGCAGACAGACAGATAGACAGACAGACAGACGGACATTGTTACATGTAGCTCCCGGGGACCAGCGGAGCCAAATTTTACCAGATGCGGCTTTGGCTTCCATGTGTATCCGAGCAAGACTGGCGTGTGTCCAAGCATGGCAGCATGCCCTGCTGTATCTCTATCTTTCACACACTCACACACACACACACACAGAAGCTCATCGCTCTGTAGCTGCAGGCAGGCCTATCTCAGAAGGATGTCCCGCAAATGCAGGAAGGACGGGGGGTCAAGGACAACCGGAGGAGACGGTCAGGGCCCTGCCGTTTAAAGCACAATCTCCCATCTGTAAACAATGCTGTCCTAAATACAATGCTGTCCTTTTTTCGCTACATCAAAAGACACTGCTACGTCAAAAGGTCCACAGCCCGGAACTGCCTCACCCACACAACCCTCTACTCTCTCTCTCTCTCTCTCAGAAACGTAAACGCTGGCACAGAGGGCGGTTGGGTGCAGCTGTGGTGCTGCATGGTGACGCAGCGGTGAGAGTACGGGCGGAGCACTGAGCCCGAGCCCCTGAGCCCCAGTAACATGGTGAAATGGTTGCAGAAGTGTTCCTGTGAGTCTACGTGCACAGATGCCTCCACACATTTCCAACTGAAATAAGTGTGACCGGGATCCATTTACACTGCAGCGGGAGGGCTGTGGTTTATAGGGGCCTGTTTTAAAAGAAAATACATACTGTAGTAAAAATGTTACAATCCTGTTACTCATTTCTAGGCGTTCAGATGCTCTTAACCAGAACATTCATCACAGATTCATCGCAACCTAATATTTCCTAAATTTTGTGCTAGTTGGCTTAGCACTGGTCCACCCATTCTTCATGTGATAACACTGCCCATATCAGGGTGAACAATCTTAGAGCACCACCACACTGCCAACCCCAACGTCACCTTCGCCTCTACAGCTTAAGGATGAATGGATGAGCCGTACAACATTATACTCTTTATGTTTAAATCACTCCGCATTTACCTCTCTTTATCCCCCATTCAAATGCAACCCCGTCCCACCCTGTTTAACCACCATTAATCCTTTTTTATTTGATTTACATGTAACAATAAAAAATTCTGCATTGCTGGGTATTTCTGCTGGCTGTAAAGTGGTTTCGATTTTACCCGCAAGCCCTCGCTCTGAAATTCTTCATAAATTCTCCCTCTCTGTTGTTTGTGACTCCTGACACAGGCCGAGATAACAGCACGACAGCGTTTATTAAGATGCGGCGGTAAAGATGCTCAGACCAGGTGCCATCGCTCGTGGTGTCGGAGGCAAGGGGTCAGAGTTCAGGGTAACTCACCGACGACCTCAACGGCGCGTGCGGTCGGCAGCAGAAGGGCGAATAGAAACAGCAGCATCGCGGCAGACGTCCGTGTGTCTGTATTTCGGCTGCGGCTCGGGTCACCCTAAGTATCTGCAGGAATGGGCTCTGTCTGTCTGCGTCTCAGCTCTGTGGTCCACTCTGGGTCGCCCAGTGGAGGTGGGGGGTCTTATAAAGTCGGGGTGCTCTTATCGCAGACCAAGGAAGGCTGACCTGAGCTAGGGGGGGTGATGGGATGGGGGGGCAGTACAGGACATCTGTCTCACCTTGACCCCCCCCCCCCCCCTTCCACACAGTGACACAGACCATCCTCCCATTGTTCCAGGAGTCAGTCTTATCCAGAACTCAGACCAGAGCGGACTGTACCACACCGAGGAGTTCCGCTCTCCACCCTTCGTCTTCCCCCACCCCTCCTCTTCTTCTTCATGCCTCTCTCAGTCATCACTGCTCCTTATCCACCCCAAACTACTTCACTTCCCAGCACTGAGCCCTCTCGCACCTACAGCCAAATCATTTTTCTCCCCACCTCATCCCGCCATTCCATTTCTCTGCCAAAACCCTTCTAATCCATTGACGCATCTTAAAAGTTTATGAAAATTCTCGTTCATATTCTCAGAAATCCCCTGAGACTCTGAGTCATTTTTTCCAATTAAGATAGCCGGAAAGACGGGACAATAAACTAATCAGGGACAAAATTAACTTTGGGGAGGGGGCTGTGATGAGGCGGAAAAGAGCTGACACAAGGGGCAGTGACATGTGGGTGGGGTGGTCGGGGGGGCATAAGCTCCCATGGTAGGATATGTGCAGTAAAGCTTGACCACTGGTCTTCAGCTTTCAATTTTTCGACTACAAAAATTAACAGGCTTTGCAACTTCAATTTAGAGGTCGCTGGCCTTACATAGGCCAGTTCTTAGGCTTTCAATTAAATTAATTGCTTCTTTAATTAATGAGGCCATTAGCTGAAACAAACAAGAAAGGGCCAGACCTCCTCTATTACTGCTCTGCTGACCAGCATCTGCACACCTGTGCTTCCTCCATCCCTCTGTCCTTCTATCTCTCTCTTTGGACATGGACAAAGGCACTGAATGCTGGATATCCTCTATAACCACGAGCGTATATTAACCTTTAAAGTCGTTAAATATTCCATAACTGCAGTGCAGATTAGCAGTTGTCATCAGAAAAACCTCTATACCCAGTGTAAATGAGGAGTTACGGTCAGGAATGAGGAGTTAGGCCACATGAGACTTTCCCCAGAAGGCCGAGGGCCACAAGTTGTGTGTACACAGTAAAAAGCCCAGTGTTAATTCAACTCTAACACAGTACATACGAGTCCAATAGGGACCATATGTATGTACTCTGTTAGAGTTAATTCAGCATGAAACATTTTACTAGTGGGCATTTGACTCGCATGAGTACTGGTGTACCTTGACACCAGCTTGGAGGATAACTCACGGCATGCATTTTTTGTTTGGTGACATCAAACACACACACATAGACATACACACTTACGCACACACACACACATACGCATATGAGCAGGCACGCACACAGACACATAAACACACACACACACACATAGACATACACACATACACACACATACGCATACGAGCAGGCACGCACACACAGACACATAGACACACACACACACACACAGACATACACACGTACACGCACACATACGCATACGAGCAGGCACGCACAGACACACACACACATGCGCATACACACACACACACACACACACACACACACATACGCATACGAACAGGCACGCACACAGACACACACACACACATGCACATACGCATGCAAAGACACACACACATAATGAGTGAGAAGCTCATCGCTCTGTAGCTGCAGACAGGTCTATCTCAGAAGGATGTCCGGGAAGGACAGGAGGTCAAGGACAACCGGAAGGGGCGGTCAGGACATGGTTGTAAACAGCGTGGTCCCAGATATTGCTAATACACATAATATACACATCCTCCATTTAATTCCTACACTGATCACTGCTGTACTGAACGCTCATCAAAGCACGACAACATTAATGCTCGTCACTCAGCACAGATAATGGAGTACAGCTGTGAATGTTGAATACCAGAGGTAGCAATCTTGTCGGAAGAGTTCTGCAGGAGGAGGTCTGATCCACTTTCATTGCCATAGCACCCCCTGTGTTGATTTATCATGTCTCAGGGGTTCGACTATTAAAAGGTCAAACTGAAATCAGGTCACTGCAGTGAACCCAGAGAGCATGAATACCATTGCCCAGTGCTCACATCATAACCACAAACAACCTTCATGCACCGTTTTCACCTACCACAGCTCACCCTTCAGGTAAAACCATGTAAACAGAGAGCCAGTCTCCTTTCACAGGGCTACTGGTCGCCCGACTGTCCTCGGATCATTCTCTCTTTAGTGCAGTGAGAGAAGAAGCTGAGTACCATAATGTGTGGGGTTACACTGTCAATCAGAAACTCGTATAAGCCAATCAAAACTGTGCTCTTCATTGCAAAACTCAAGCATTGATTCGCTGATAACATTTATTAGCCCTGCCTACTTAAAGAGATTATGAAACATCACCCGCATGAAAGCATCAGTCACAGAGGGATCACATAACCACTTCTGTCATCCCTTGCGTAGTTGTTTTTTCCAGTTGGTTCCATGTGCAAGTACTGGCATATAGGAGTGTATTTAAGTTAAGTCTCCTTGTTTAAGACTTAGTCCAATCCTGGAAATCAGTTTCTTTATTTAAGTCCTGTTTAAGAAAGCCATATTCACTCAGACTACAAACTGTGACTGAACGTAACTTTATAAAACACCACAGAAAACATATTTCCAAAACCTGGATAAGTATTTTATTGATAACTGAATTACATTTCTCTTTTATACATATTTCATAAATGATACAGGATTTTACATTTTTTTGTATTTTTTCTCATCTCTTTCAATATTACAGCATCCGATGCCAACAGAAGAAAGAAAAACAGATTAAGAATGAAAAACAATAATTATATCCTACATCCTGCTTCAACCATTATTTTTGAAACTTTTTAAAACATCTTTTTATAGTCTTTGATAAGTGCACGCAAACAGGATAAAAATTTAAAACAATGCACGCATCAAAACAATAAAGAAAAAAAAAAAACAAAACCGAATGAGAAAAAAGAAAAGGAACCAAAGTAAGTGATTAAGGGGGCAGGGGGAGGTCAGGAAACGTGCACACTCTGGGGGTAACCCACATGCTGTCAGAGACTCTCCTCTGGTCTGAGCTAGGGAGAGGGAAGGGGTGAGGGTGGTGGGGTGGGGGTAGAAGGGCAGTCGTAACCACCCCAGGGGTCACAGCTGCCCCCGTTAGGCCCACTGAAGTACCCTGACTTAAGGACAGACACAGGCCGGGCTTGCTCCTACTACACTACGGCTCAAACACTGGCCTCATAACTACACACAAAACCGGGTGGGGGTGGGGGGTGGGGGGTGGGGCGGGGGGGCTGGAGGGTCAGCGAGCCCAACCCATGTGGCACAACAAGCATCCTCATCGTTGCCCTGGGCGACCAGGATTCCATGTCTTTGTGAACGGCGCTCTCCAAAATCAATATACTTTTTTTTTTTTTTTTTTTTTAATTGTTCATTTTATTTTGATTTTTTTAAATGTCTTTTTTAAATATAATTTTTCCCCTTGTAAACATACATTCATGCAACACCCGCTTTAGAATAAAGTTCCCTATATCTGATATATTTCTTTTTTTTTTTTGTTTTGGTAAAAAAAGGAAACAAAAGGAAAAAAGAAAGAAAAGATGAAATGAGTCCTAAAGATATGGAGATGGAGTGGAGGTGGAGGTGGAGGTGGAGGTGGGGCGACTGTCAGTGAGTGCAGAGCAGCGGAGGGGAGGAGCAGAGAACCCCTCCCTCCCAGCTGTCCGGGATATACGACTGTATCGATCATGTGACTTTTCAGAGGATTAATCGCATTATTGATCGTGGTATGGGAGATCAAGGACAGTATCCATTGTATTTGTTGGCTTGCACTTCTCCGCATGTTGCACACACAAACACATGTACACAGGCACAGGCAAACGCGCACAGGCACAGCGCCAGATGTGTGTGTGCTGGGAGGGGTTTTGTTTTTTTTTTGGTTTTCACTGCCCTTATGAACTCGGCAACAATGGACGGCCATCTTAGCCTTGTGTGTCAGCTCCACCCAAACAAACAGAACCCAAGACAACTCCGCCCTGCAAGCTGCGGCCTGCCTTTACCCCCATTCAAATAAACCACCACCGCTCCTGTCTCTCAAATGACCCGTCTAACAAATCTGACAGCACAAATACCATTCAGCTGTTTTGCTTAAGATGAGAAGGAAAAGGAAAGCCTTGTTCTCCACGCCATCCTCACATCACTGCGGCTCTCGCTCTCTCTAATGCGCACGTACACACACTCCTGTGTAAGCGCGCACACACACACACACACACACACACACATATGCGCACACAGGCACGCACACCCCAGCAAATGCAGCCGATGCGACTCTCTTCAACCTCGCACAGCGGGGCGATTGTGCTTCACCAACCGAGGACAGATGACTAGAGGCGTCAACACAGGGAAACCCACAGTGGTCGCACCGCCACTACATCAAACCAGACAGACAGACAGACCACCGCCGTCAAGAAGACGATCCCTCACCGCGGCACGCAGGCAACTACGGGCGGATCACGGCTCAGTCACCACAGAACAGAAACATCGATATGGCTTTAAAACTCTGCAAAGGCCACGGTCAGGACAGAGAGAAAAAAATAATAAAAATAAATAAACCATGGCAACAAAGACAAAATGGAACCGCAGTTCCACAATGTACACCGACCCACAAAGAGGTGAGACAGCCTGGCTTGCTGTATGAGGGAAGAGAATCCTGGCCAGAACAGATGAATAAAGAATTCTGATAAATAATTTAAACAGAACGGAACAGAATGGCGCATGAACCAGCTGCAATTAATAACTAACTCCTTTACTCGACAAAAGAAATGGCAGAGAGTGATTAACACGCACTATTTTCACCTTTGTATTTTAAGCCTGTTTTAATTATCGGAATGCCTAGCAATTATCTTAAAACTAAATACTTCAAATGAGAATAAACGGGAATAAAATCTTCTGAAAGTCAGAGCTGCAATCAGCTCAGCAATTGTAATTTGAAAAGACACAGTTTAACCCCATAAATTCCCACTTAGTGATAAATAATCTTGTAAGTAGTTTTCTTTTCAGATGAAGAATGTACTTTAGTGAAAGTGAATCAGGGTACAGGGATCATGGGTAGCTAAAAATCCAACACCACTGTCCCCTAAATACACAAGATGCACAAGCCTTTCTCTACAGCATACCTTAACATCAAATAAAACCTCTGTACAAGGCTAGGAAATATCTCAGGTGATATCTCTCCTTAATGTTCCCATTTGTTAAATTAAGGGGGGGGGGGGCTAAGCCACTCCACAAGCTGTGCGCAAGTCAGAAAATGACACCAGCCACCAGTTCACACATTCTCCTGCCAATAAATCGATACAAAATTCTAAGATGGTTCCTCCCACTTATTGACACCTCTACATTATGTCCTTAGGTGGTTGCTTTTGCACATCAACACCACTATACACTGTAACCCTCAGAATCTCTGTGGTGAGGGACGGAACAGAGGTCATGACTGTCGCACTGCACCCTGGGTATTGGAGGCAGCGAGGCACTGTGGGAGACGCAGTTAGTGTTCAGTTTCTCATTTCTGTGACAGTACACAGAGGCTACGACAGCAGCACTCCATACTTCGGTTTGGACAGCAGAGAGAGGTGGAGATTGTGCCTTTACACAGTATCCCTGAAAACAACAGATATCAGCTCAGTCTGCCTACGCAGAGGCAGACAGGGTGTGTGTGTGTGTGTCTGCGTGTGTGTGTGTGTGTGCGCGTGCGTGTAAGGACAGGAAAAACAGTGAAGATCGGTGGGATTGCATGAAATGGGATGGTCTGGCCACACCATACTCAAGAGTGTGTGGGCGCATATAATGGACTGGGTGAAAAAATGGGGGGGTTTCTTCCCCAATGAGAAAAAAATAATGATTCTGATTGATTCTCCTTTTGTTTTTTAACAAAGTTATTATTATGGCTTTCAAAATAAAATGTTCCAAAAAAATCATTTTGGAATAATTAAACACACAGTGATGTTTTTTGCCTAGGAGCACTCTCAGCCACACACACCAGGTTCAAACAGGAAGTCACAGACAGGAAGTGCAACATGTCACCTGCCCAGGCAGACACAGGCTCCTGGTAAAGCTCTTTATTAGCATATCAGACATTCAGCTGCTGTCCATCATACAGAGTGGGAGGGGCTTTCCGAAGGAGTCGAAGGAGGTGGCAGCATTTTAGGGACGTGGATGCCGAGACCAACACACACACAGGAAAGAAGAAACCCTGCCAAGAGCAGCAGACAGTGCGGCGGGGAAGAGAATCTCCCAGAAAACCCGGGAAGTATTAACCCTTTCCACAACACGTCTGGAGTGTGGAGTAAAGTAGTGCTGAGTCACAGGTTTTTCTTGGGTCCTTCTTAATTCGGAGACACTCCCTAAATATCCAGTGACAGCCCGCCCCTCCCTCCCCACCAAACACCAACACAAAAGAGCTCTTTGAGAGTATGAAAGGTTTGATGGAAGGAGAGTCATGTAAAAATGGTGCTGTGGCCAGTGTGGCTGTCAAGAACAGCTTATATTTGTTGGGGGGGCAGGGGGGGGGGGGGGCAGGAGCCATTGTCATATTTCTCTGGGGAGGGACAGGGTGGTGAAGGAATTGCATCACCAAAAAAATGTATCCCCTCTGCATCGATGTCTCTGATCCACAAACTTGAAACTCTGTGGTCACTTCCTGTCTGGCAGCATGACTTCCTGTAGTGAGCCAATGCTCCTCACTCCTTCGTAGTTACTCAGAGTAAAGTTTCATCTGACTTCTTTGCAAATCATAGTTTCATCCCTCCTTCATGAGAAGTGATCAGTTTGTTTTATTCTTTAACCTCTCCTCTCTTCTGATTTTTTATTATTTTTCTTGGTTTTCAGTCAGAAAAGTAAAAAAAAAAAAAAAAAAAAAGAATTAAAAAAACTTTCCCCCCGTTGCTTGAGTGATGGCTTGTCGGAGAGTGAGAGACGGAAGAGATGGAGAGGAGGGAAGCAGAAGGGGTGGACGGAAAGACGGAAGGAAAAAATGAGGGGGAAAAAAGAGAAGAGAGAGGGAAGGAAGCGTGTGGGGGGAGGGGGGACCTCTTCCCATCAATCCTTGCTGGCTGTGATCTGCTGGATGGGGAGCTGCAGCTGGAGGGGGTCCCGCAAACGCTTAAGATCCAACTCCGCCTAGAGGGGGGGGAAGGGGCAGAAACAAACGCAATAAAAAACAGGAATGGAATCAGGAGGAGAGAATACAATGAGTAAAACATAAAATGAGACCAAAAAATAAGGAAAATCATAAATAGTTACTGTACATGCACAGTATGGATGATGTTAAATTAGCTTTTGTAAATCTCTGGATAAAATTGGCAAGTGAGTAAAGGTCAGGTGAGGTCAGGTGAGGTGAGTGGGTGCAGGTAGGTGATGTCATGCATGTGAGGTCAGAGGAGGGATACAGGTGTCCTCCGACTGCATACCTCGGCAATGGCGTCCTTCAGTTTGTTATACTTCTCAACATCAAAGCGGGTCCTCTTCACCCCCTTGTGAAAAAAGAGGAGGAACTGTCTGTCTCTGGCGTCAGGGTAGACATACTCCTGAAAGAGATGAGGGAGAAATGCACACCATATTAAAAGAGTGAATTAAGTAAACGCACATGTATCTCTGTCCTGCGAAAACGAGCACATCAGGCTTAGCAGGTTCCTGAAGGGAACAGGTTTTCCAGGGGAGCGTCTTATTGAAATGGAAAAACTGCGGCACATATTTGCGTACGATAAAACCCGCGTTCTAATGCGCCGTCTCATGGCTTTACCCGCTAACAGCGTGAGAAGCTGTTTAAGCTGAACTGGGTGACTGAAAGCAGGCCGCTCGTCTGCCGACCGTTGCTCCCCTTTCAATGTTCCCTTGGCCTTATCCCACAGTGCGAAAGTCCGCTCACTCCAGATTTAACGGTGGGCGACAAACGTGGACAGGCAACACATTTCATTAATCCGTTTGAAGTTATTTCTTGATATTCTATGACTCCTGGTATACTGACACAGATAAGCGGCTTAGCTTTCTAAACGTAGGTTTGCTGTTTGACTTTGTGGGGCTTGCAGTTTCTTTTCTTTTTTTGTAAGGATCTGAAATAGATCAAATGCAAATGCAGGGAAGGCTTGGGAGGAACATGCAGTTGACTTATTTCCAAGCGTTGGTGCGCCGCTACGCTATGACTCGCTACGCTAACTAAGACCTGCTACGCAATTACCCGCTATGCTATGACCTGCTACGCAATGACCCGCTATGCTAACTATGACCTGCTACTCAATGACGCGCTATTCTAACTATGACCCGCTACGCTATGACGCGCTATGCTAACTATGACTCCCTACGCTAACTCCAGCAGGCGTTACCGGCCACACCAGTCCCAGAGAGCCGCTCACCTGGCGCGTGAGGACGAAGTAGGCGTACATCGCCATGGCAGTGCCGTAGGTGATGAAGTAGGTGACGGGCTCCATGATGTCCCAGGAGTACTCCCACCAGGTGAGGCGCGCCAGGATGCCGAACTGCGTGGCCATGTACGCCATGCCCCCCCACAGCACCCAGGTGGTCCGGCGCTGCGCCTTCCTGCTCAGCTCCTCCTTAACCTGCGGGTGGGGTTCCCCACCGTCAGATTCAGCAGATCCACACACAAAATGGAGGCCCTGCTCCAAACACCGGCTCCACACTCTAATAACTACAGACCTGAAGCCACACTGCACATTCCAAACCTATACAGCAAAACTGAAAATGGGATCCAGACTGAAATTCATATTCCAGTTATTAAAATTCCAAATACAGATTCTACTGTGATTCTCAAATCAAATGACCATTTCTGCTCAAATTTCTTGTGAAATGCAAACCTAACTTATTTTGTGTGGCTTACAGTACAATGCGCTTCCTCACTGAGATTCCGCTCTCAAACAGGAGTTTTCTGTCATACTCATTAAAAGGCTAAAGATGAAAACATGAACTGAGACAGGCCTTTTCCAATGGGAGGAGCTGGGAATTGAGGTCCTCCAGCCGTCCAATCAGCTCGCGCTCTTTGCCCAGCTGATGCTCCTCGATGCGCAGGGTGGTGTAGAGCTGCTGGACCAGCAGCTTGACGTCGTTGAGCCGCTCCGCCTCCTCGTGCGCCAGCAGGTCTGGGTCGCCCACAAACAGACGCAGAGGTGAAGCATTTCACACAGCTCAAATCTGCTTCTCATTCTAGGTTCCTTTTTTTAGGAAACCCAATCTTACACGCAGGCCCATTTTATCACAGCGGCCTCCTTTGGGAATTTAGGATAGTGCAGGTCACCGTGTGTTACTCTGAAGAGCTTATTTTCACTATGCAGTCTGCCACATAGTGACTGCGTGCCCCCTACTGGTGAGAGGAGTAACTGCAGGATGGCGAGGCAGAGTCTCTGGTGGCTAAAACCCTCCATCCCCTAGCGACACTAAGGCTAATTATGCAGACCTTCCCGCCACTGGCATGCTCAGGATTTAATCCCTGACTGCACAGCTTCATCACGCTGAACACCATTTCTGCAACATCACAAGCAACAGAGCGTCACCCCACATCTGTCTATTGGGAGACCTATGCTATACCAGTGATATTATGGCCAGGATATTCAATTTCATGGGATAATTTTCATTTATACTTCACTAATGCCATCTAAACAAAAGAATAGTTGATATTTGGCTACACTACACTCTCCCCTCACCTCTCCTGGGAGGCCGCACCAGGTGTGTGGTATCGTTGATGACCAGCTTGAAGTCATCCAGGAGCAGTATGTCAATGCCTGTAGAGGAAGCCACCCTCGCACCGTCTATGGTGGAGAGAGAGAGAGAGTGAGCGAGAGAGAGGGAGGGAGAATCACTCTGGGAAAAATGCTGTACCTCCGCAGCAAACTGGATCTTCTGGAGGAAAAGTGTTAGAGCAGAACTTAAGCAGCACTTATGCTAGCATGCGTCAAACTAGCACGCATGCTTCTTAAGTATGTACTGCCAGAAGCTGATTATGTTCACTCTGCAGTCATGATAGTAATGGATAGTAATATGTAAGTGTTGTAAAGGCTAGTACCTGTGGAGCACTACACAGGTTTCAGTCAGAGTAACTTTAGAGTATGTGTATGGTGTAAAGGCGTGTAACTTTAGAGTAGTATGCGTGTGGTGTAAAGGGAGGTACTGTACTTGTGGAGTAGTGTGTGTGTGGAGTAAAGGGGAGTACTGTACCTGTGGAGTAGTCTGTGTGTGGTGTAAAGGGGTGTACTGTACCTGTGGAGTAGTCTGTGTGTGGTGTAAAGGGGGGTACTGTACCTGTGGAGTAGTGTGTGTGTGGAGTAAAGGGGGGTACTGTACCTGAGGAGTAGTGTGTGTGTGGAGTAAAGGAGAGTATCATTAGAGTAGTGTGTGTGTGGAGTATAAGGGGGGTACTGTACCTGTGGAGTAGTGTGTGTGTGGAGTAAAGGGGGGTACCGTACCTGTGGAGTAGATGGCGACGCGGTCGATGCCCCGGTCCTCGGCCTGTAGCTGCTGCAGGAACACGCCCACGCAGTCGCTCAGCGGCTTCAGGGTGAACTGGCAGCGCTCCCGCCGGGACGGCAGGCTGACCGAGATCACCGGGAGCCCGTTCTGATACACCACCGTCACCTCTGAGCGGGGGGGGAGGGGGGGGGGGGGGGAGGGAGCGAGAGAGGGAGGGAGGGAGGGAGGGAGAGAGGGAGGGAGGGAGCGAGGGAGGAAGGGAGGGAGAGACGGAGGAAGGGAGGGAGAGACGGAGGGAGGGAGGGAGAGAGAGAGCGGGAGGGAGAAGGCAAGGGAGGGAGGGAGAAAGGGAGTGAGGGAGAGGAAGATGCCACAAATCAGCATTATTATACAGACAAAACATGAGCAGTTAGTATATTATGGCCACCAGCATTCAAAAGCCGGGGGGAGCCTATTATTTTTTTGCAGGCGCTGTTTTTAGTAATTACGGTTCTACTGCGCTTGTCCTTTTATTACAGCTACGTTTCCTCACTCTGTACACAAACTGTACAGAAAACAGCGATGCAAACAGCATCCCGAGCCGGTCTCTGATTTACTGGAAGCCGGTTAGCGGGCTGAGAGGCGGGCCCATTAACCCGCTCACGGAAAGGTCCGGAACCGCTCACACGGCTAGCGGTGAGAGCGCCATCGACGCGCCTGAGAACGGTGTACCATGACACGCCGACGCCCCGGCCACGGCACTACAGAGCCACTCCATCGCCCACGCCGCCGAGCGGCCCGCCTCCTCCTCCCGCCTGTCCGGGTTTCTAAACAGCAGCTCACGGAGAAGCTAATCCCCGCCACGCTGCGGAGGTGATCAGCGGCTGTGAAATGAGAACAGCGGCTTTTCCCATCGCCGGATTCCTGCCGTTTCAGACTTACGAGGTTCCAGGGGAGCCCGATTTCTGAGCTGGCTGAGTGCAGCGTTTATGAGAGCTCTGCGCTCTCTCTCTCTTTATCTTTGAATATGCCCAGCTCTAAAAATAAAAAAAGCCGTACAGATTTATGCCGGACAGCATCGCAGAGGGACGTAATACAATCAAAATCAAACAGTGGCAGCAGCGGAGGGCTGGCACCGAAACAGTGCAGTGTCACGGCCGGGGGAGCTTGTAACTGCCACTGAGGTTGCAGGCTTGATTCCCAGGTGCGGCACTGCGGTGATACCCGTGCCACGAGCAATGTATTAATGTTAACGGTTTCAGTAAAAAATTCCAGCGGCAGATTGGATTGCATATAAAGAATGTAAGCTGAGACTGTCACTATGGAGAAGAGCATCTGTTTAGTTCCATCAATGAAAATGAAATGCAAATTGAACAGGTGGGAAACTGCATCACAAATGGACAGGCCGGGGTACGGACCCCGCCCCATCCTGAGGGCCTGGAGAGGGTTAGCAAAATCTAAAAGTATGGTCCGACACTACTGTCCCCACTCACCACGGGAGAGGGAGGAGAGGGGGAAGATGAGAGAAGAAAGAAGGATGAGAGAAGACAGAGGGAGGAGGAGACAGAGAGAGAAAAGTCTAGACAAAAGGGATGGAATTCCAGTTCACTGCCGTGTCAGCAGCCATCCCTCTGATTGGTTCGGGAGGGAAATGACAGATTTCCACGTTTCCCTTTCCGACAGCTCAAATTCCAGCTCATCTGTCATACTTTGGGTGGGGGGGGGGGGGAGGAAGTGGGGGCTGTTGTAATACCTCTTCTAACCAGCAGATGGCGATGCTACAGTGGGAATGGGGATTCCCCATCATCCCTGTGTGAGGAGAGGACTCTGCACACCTCCAGCCACAGGGTTTCTGGCACCGGCCTCCGGTCATTCCCTCCCATAGACCATGAATCTGAATAAGGTTGACCAGCTCAGCACATGCTGTACTGAGATCAGCCAATCAGGGGCCGCCAGCCGGAGGCACGGATGCTGCAGTAACGTGCTCGAAGCGGACGGCGTGTTCTAGACCGCCGACGACGGAGCCAACGACCGAAATCCCCCGGCCTCGTCCATCGCTGCGGAACCAAGTGAGGGTAACGGGGGGCCTCGGGAACCCCTGCAGTTCAGGATTCAATCCAAAAATCCCCCTCTTCCCCCCACCTAGCTTTCTCGGGGTTGCCAGATAGACCGCAGCAGCACCGATTTCACGTATATATTTTTTTCGATTTTATATAAGCGCACGTATGGAATTGAAAGCCAGACGTGACCTCGCGCCTGACATTTGCTTTTAAAGCATTCATAATTTGGCTGAGAAAGAACCGTCATGTCCTTCCATTAGCGAGTTCTGTTACGGTCTCAAGAAAAAAAGAAAAAAAATAAAAAGCGTTGGGTTCAGAAGTGCGGGCACTGTGAAGCGGTCGGCCCGCCTGCTCTGGCGGATCTCAGCCCACGCAGCGACACTTCTAATCCGCAGAATCATCTGGCGGCCCTACCACTGCTTTTCAGACACGCTGGCCTGGCGCATTCAATAAATAAAGCATTAACGAGAGGGAATGATTAGTCCTGAAGGCCATCTGATCGTCATAGCGATGTGACTGAGGTGTCCTGCTAGCCCGTCTGAAAGCAAACGCCACCAGCCCTGAGCAGTGTCCCCCTACAAACTGCCACTTAATTAGATAAGTTAATAGGCATAATTAATCTATTACTTAAGGACGAACGCATGATTGTCTGAAAGGAATAATGCTCAGGGTGTTCAGGGAAGGCTGATCCCCGTGTACTGATTATCACAGGGAGATACTGAGCAACTTGCCTGGTTTTCTCACTTCCTGATATTAGAACCCACAAAACCTCAATCAAACACCCACTGCCCTGTGGTGACCCGATCTTCAAAACCCCCACAGGAGGTGAAACGGCCAACCCTAGAGTACACACCATCCCTGCCCCCCCCCGCCCCCCGCCCCCCCCACGCAATATTACAAATGTGTTCACCCTTTTATTAACAGCCTGGAACTGAAATACTGTCTACTGTCGCTCATAAATCAGGCCACTGTAAATTCTGTTTGTCATTTAGAGTATCAGGTGGAATAAAGCCATTTTACACAGCCCATCTCAAGTAAAAGTTCATCATTGCTCCAGTGCTGAGACACAGAACTGTCACAGATATGGACAAATCCCTTCTACCATGAGTTTACCTACATAACACACAGAAATACCGGTTTACTGGTATACATCACTGGACTACAATAAGGCCACTTGTACAGCAGAATAAACTACAATCACTCTACCTCAGTGACGTGCTGACCTGTCACCAGTTTACCGCTATACATCACTGGACTGCACAACTAAAATAAAAATATCTTTGCACATAAATTCATGTTTTTCAAGTGGCAATTTAATTTACAGTTAAATATTTCAATAATAAAAATAAATAATATTTGAAAAATAAAGTAATGACGCAAATATTGCAGGTCTAACGTTCTCTGTGAAGGAGAAGGGTCCGTGTGGACGAGCGGCCTCAGGCAATCTCCATTATGAAGGACTGGAGTACATACTGAGCCGGCCTAATTAATGCCAGCAGAATGGCGTCTGAACAGATGCATGCTGGGAATGAGGGGAAGGGTAGCCTCAAAGGGGACCCTGTCGCACCCCTCAATGTGCCCCAAGGAACCCCAAAAATCTTCTCCGTCCTACTCCGCAGCTTATATATGCACACGCAGCTTCCTCATCCATCCTCATCCTCGGCGGCCTTCTCCCTCAGAGCTGCATCAGCGCAGGCTATCCTTGTGTGCCCCAGGCACGACCCGCACCCCCCTACCCCAGCTCAGCCACTGCACCCCCCCCCCCCCCCCCCCCCCCCCAGCCCTTGATGTTGTTATAATGGCAGAGTCATTAAAACCCTCTTCAGAAAGAATCAAACACTCGGCAATGCAGAGAAGCGTGTCTCCCAGCCCACTCACACACTATCATACTCACACACTATCACACTCACACACTATCATACTCACTCACACACTCACACACTATCATACTCACACAGACACTCACACACTATCATACTCACACACTCTCATACTCTCATACTCACACACTCTCATACTCTCATACTCACACACTATCATACTCACACACACACTCACACACTATCATACTCACTCACACACTCACACACTATCACACTCACAAACACACTCACACACTATCATACTCACACACACTCACACACTATCACACTCACACACTATCATACTCACACACTATCATACTCACACACTATCACACTCACACACACACTCACACACTATCATACTCACACACACACTCACACACTATCATACTCACTCACACACACGCTCACACACAAACACACATACACTCACACAAACGCACACATGCTCACAAATACAAACACACACACACTCTCACGCTCACACACACATGCTCACAAATACAAACACACACACATGCTCACACACACAAACACACTCACACAAAAGCACACACGCTCACACACGCACGCTCATACATCTCTCTCTCTCTTATTCAGAGATATTTGCCATCAAACAAAAAGGAGTTCCATTCACAGTCAAATGTAAAGTCTTTGCTTGGCTGCTTTGCATTACAGAGCTCCATTTGACAGACAGTACCCTCAAAATGTAAACGAGGAGCCACAGGAGCCAACACCTGCAATATTTCACATATTTGAGCATATTCCAGTCACACTGCAGAAAATAAAGATGTATGGGAACAAACCAAATTGAATAATAATTCACAATAATTAACAATTAACTAATTAATAGGCAAATATGCATCATTCATATTCACCTTCAAATAGGTAGACAGCCACCGAGATTCTACCACAATCACACAGACAGCTCTGCATTCCCACTGCCAGCGTCTCCCAGTACAACACCTGAAGCTCAGAGCTGAGGAGGTACACACACTTACCTTCAGGGGGCGCTGCAGCAGAGGAGCACAGCAGTCTGTGGCCCTGCCATGTGGGGACTCCCTTCAAACCCTGCAGGGAGGGAGGGAGGGAGGGAGGAAGAATGAAGCAGGAGGGGGGGAGGATGGTGAGGGAGGAGAGAAGGAGAAAATAGGTTAGGAATGCTTAAAATGAATTAAAAAAAACTCCAAGACAAAAACTCCATGACAACACACTGACGTCTACAATAGTCCTATTGGAACACACACTGCATTCAACTCACACAAATGCGTGTACTCTATCACAGACAGACACGTGTGGCTATGGCCGTCCCACACACAGTCATCCCTCTCACACAACACACACACACACACACACACGCACACACACAGAGGAATACCCAAACAATCCCTCATTACTGTCTTCCTGCTAATCTCCAGACAGCACACTTGTCTGAACTCGCTACACAGTCTGACATCTACACATCTACTCCTGTTTACTGGTCTGACACTGCATGAGCGTGTGTGTGCGCAAGCATGTGTGTGTTTGTGTGTGTGTGTGTAAGCAACTATGATTCAGAAATGCACGGGAACTTGTTAAACCCAAGTTCAGACTGTAGACAAAACCCCAAGAGAACTGTGCAGACACACACAGACACACACACACACACACACACACACAGGCACACACACACACACACACACACACAGACACACACACACACGCACACGCACACAGGCACACACAGACACACACAGACACACACAGACACACACAGACACACACACACACACACACACACACAGGCACACATACATACACACACACACACACACACACACACACACAGACACACACACACACTTAAGTGGCTCTTGTACGTGACTCAGGCAGTAAAACAGTGGCAGTGAATGAGAGGCCGGGCAGGCCTGCAGCCGTGCCCAGTGTTACGACATTACTCAGCCGTGAAACACGAGAGGGAACGCACACTTCCTGTTTCTGCACCCTGCCCTGACTGAGCAGAACACTGGGGGAGGGGCCTGCCTGGGAACTGCCCCGCCCCCCTGCCCCTCTGCTCCCTCTAGGCCCCTCCCTCTCGCTCCATTCCTCTTTCCAGAGACACACATACTTTCAGGCAGGGCAAATACAGGAGAAACGACGTCACGTTTCTCCAACAGCTGAACGCTCCTTTTAAGGAGATGTGAGACCGAGGAACACCACCATTCCAACCCACAGCATGGAGAGAGAGGGAGAGAGAGAGAGAAAGAGAGAAAGAGAGAAAGAGAGAGAGAGAGAGAGAGAGAGAGAGTGTGTGTGTGTGTGACAAAAATGTACCAACACACACGCGCAGACACACACACACACACACACCCACACCCACACAACAGCACCCCCAAAAAGCACACAGTGATATACACCCAGGCACAAGCATGCACGGATGACTACATAAGCACACACAGGCACACACACTGGGCAAACAGTATTACAGGGGAAATTGCCGTGGTGACGGTGACTGTGCCAGCACCAAGGTGCTCGATGCGCTGGATGTTTGCACAGCAGCGCTGCCGTTTTAACCAATCACGGTGCGGACGTCGCATTAGCGGCTGATAAACACGCCTGGATCGGTTTCACACGGGTGACTGTGTTTCACGACCTGCAACCGATACGACTCCCACAACTAGCTCCAGCCGCCGCTCCAAACGGACGTTAGCGGAGGCGCACGGACACAGCCCGCGCCCTCGGGCCTTCCTTCAAACGCTCGTTAAGACGCATTTCGTTACCGAGCTGGGATCCGCACGCAATCGCACGTTAGCGTCCGCCGCACAGCCGAAGTGAGGGTGAAGCGTGTTTGGGTCCGGGCTAAAAGTTCACGCGGGTGCGCTGTGGCACAGCGGCGAAAGCAGCTGGCAGCGCCGCGGCTGAGATTCTGGCCGACGGAACTGCCGTCGCACCCTTGGGCGAGATATTTAACCCAAATCGCCTGAAAACTGTGAGCTGTGCAAGTTCCTCCGGATGTGGCCGCCGGCCAGCCAAATAAATAATTTAATGCAGAGATGCAGTAAAAATGGGGTCAGAGAGTGGACGGGACGCTCGGCAGAGAGCTGCGCCCTGGTACAGGGAAGGACCCTTAATTCAGAGATGGGCCCTATGATGCAGGGATGGGCCCTGTCACGCAGGTATGGGCCCTAAGATTCAGGGATGGGCCCTGTCACGCAGGGATGGGCCCGGAGACACAGAGATGGGCCCTGTCACGCAGGGATGGGCCCGGAGACACAGAGATGGGCCCTGAAACGCTGGGATGGACCCTGTCACGCAGGGATGGGCCCTGTGACGCAGGGATGGGCCCTGAAACGCTGGGATGGACCCTGTCACGCAGGGATGGGCCCGGAGACACAGAGATGGGCCCTGAAACGCTGGAATGGACCCTGTCATGCAGGGATGGGCCCTGTGACGCAGGGATGGGCCCTGAAACGCTGGGATGGGCCCTGTCACATAGGGATGGGCCCTGAGATGCAGAGATGGGCCCTGAGATGCAGTTATGGGCCCCAAGATGCAGAAATAGGTCCTGTCACGCAGGGATCCATTTTCCTGGCTGGCTACCCCCAGCACCTCTCTCTGAACAGGAGGCCCCGTGGCGCAGGCAGAAGAGCAGTAGTGTTCCCTCAAACAGGGGCTCCCAATACAGGGCACAGACACACCGCTGTTCACCAGACGTTCTGCTGTCAATCACACAATACAGGCGGAGCTGAGGAGGGGGTGAAGGGGGCGGGATCAAAGTGAATGTTGGAGAACAGCGCCTCCTCTGTTCAGACAGGGGGCAGGAGGTTGTGCTAACGCCACGGGACGCTGGGGGCTGCGGGTCCCGGATGAGGACAGTGACATTAATTAGTGAGCCGGGGTCCGGTTCCCCTGCCTTGTGCCGGTTCTGCTCTTCCAGTCTGTCTGTCCTGTACCGGTGTCAGAAATACCAGAGCCAGCAGCCCACCCACTTCTCCATTCAGACAGGAGTGTGTAGACTCAAATAGATTCTCACACACACACACACACACACACACACACACACACACACACACACACGCACACACGCACACACGCACACACACACACACACACACACACACACACGCACACACACGCACAGACACAGACAGGCACACACATGCACATGCACAGACAAACACACACACAGACACAGACAGGCACACACACACGTATACACACATGCACGCAGACACACGTGCACACACACAGACACAAAGACACACACATATGCACATATGCATACAGACACGCGCACACACACACAGACAAAAAAGACACACACACCATTTTCTCACAGACATCATTACTTTCTCAAGCAGGAAATTAGCGCACACTTGCTAGCAGAAGGTCAGAAAGGGTTTTCTGCTTTATAATGCACACTGGGAATGTGTCTCAGACACTCTGCAGTTCATCCATTCAGAATCAGTCAGTCTGGACGCACACCAGTCAGCCTTTCTCTGCCTTTTTCACTGGGTACACACAGCAGATCATACATTATGTAAAAGAGCAAATGAGCTCATCGCAGGATGCTTTTTTACACTGACCCTGCAGTGAGCAGCACAGAGCTCCGGTAGAGCGAGACCACAGAGCTTTAACCCTGTACAGGGAGTGCACAGGGCTTTAACCCTGCACAGGGAGTGCACAGCGCTTTAACACTGCACAGGGAGAGCACAGGGCTTTAACAATGTACAGAGAGAACACAGGGCTTTAACACCGCATAGGGAGAGCACAGGGCTTTAACACTGCACAGGGAGAGCACAGGGCTTTAACCTAGAACAGTGAGCACAGAGCTTTAAAACTGCACAGTAAGCACAGAGCTTTAACACTGCACAGGGAGAGCACAGGGCTTTAACCCTGTGTAGTGAGAGCAGAGCTTTAACCCAGCACAGTGAGAGCACAGCTTTAGGCCTGAGCAGTGACTGCATAGAGATTTAACCCAGCACAGTGAGAGCACAGCTTTAACTCGGCACAGTGAGAGCACAGAGCATTAACACGGATGCGTGTGTGTACACAGATGTACATGTGTGTGTACAGATGTGTGTTTGTGTGTGAGTGTGTGCGCATGTGTATGTGAAGACAGACAGACTGCACTGAGAGAGCCAGCACTGTATCAGTAACTCATTCTAGCCAAAGTGAGCACAGCTGAAGAGAGAAGCAAAAACATTTCTCCCCTTGATAAAACTTCACGTCACCGAAATAAACACGAAGATCAACTACCCGCATTACTGTTAATAACAACAATTTAAACACTGATTACAGCACTGATCAATTTCTGCTTTGAGCAGCATTTCCCTGTAACAATAATAACTGCACAACCAAGACGAAGAAAACAAACCATTCATTACCCTCAGCGAGCATCAAAAGGCTAGCATGGTGTTCTAGGAAGGTGTCGCACTGCCAAAAACAGTGTGGCCGCTTTAATATGAGAAATATCTGCACGTAGCACGTTGTATTTTGCATGCAGTGTACATTTAGTACAGTGTGTGCAATTCATGTGTAAATTGCTTGTAGACAACATGTAGTGTATTTGTAGTGTGAACGTGTGTGTCAATGTATTTGTCATGTGTACAGTATTAGTAGTGTGTGTCTCGTGCAACAACACTGTGTAATACAGTAGTAGTGTGTATAGTACAGTAGTGTGTAGTACAACAGTAGTGTGTATAGTACAGCACTAGTGTGTGTGGTACAGCAGTAGTGTGTGTAGAACAGAGAATTAGTAGTGTGTATGTAGTGTAAGAGTCTAATGCAGTGTCAGTGTGCAGCACTGTAATGTGTGTAATACAGTAGTGTGTGTAGTACAGTATTGTGTGAAGTACAGTAGTGTGCATAGTACAGTAGTGTGTGTAGTACAGCAGTAGTGTGTGTAGTACAGAAGTGTGTGTGGTACAGTAGTGTGTATAGTACAGTATAGTGTGAAGTACAGTAGTGTGTGTAGTACAGTGGTAGTGTGTTTAGTACAGTAGCGTGTAGCACAGCAGTGTGTGTAGTACAGCACTAGTGTGTATACAGTGTAAGAGTATAACGCAGTGCCAGTGTGCAGTGGAGAAAAGCCCTGACTCTTTCATAGGAGGGAGCTACTGAAACATTAAACAGCACAGCGGTCGATAGCCGAGCAACCTTGGAATCAATGTCATCCAAGTGGCAGGGAGAGGGGGAGAAGGAGAGAGAGAGAGAAGGGAGGACGGGGGAAGAGAGAAAGAGGGGGAGAAAAGGGGGCGGCAGCAGACGAGGAGAGAGGTAAAGACCCAGAGGAGGAAAAGAGAGGGAGGAGGAAGGGAGAGAGGAGAGACAGGCGAGGGAATACAGTCGAGAGGCAAACTGGGACAGAGCCGAGTGTGTAGATAACAGCACGCCTATCCAATAATGACAAAAGTGTATCTGTGTGCATGTGCATACATGCGTGTGAGTGGGTTGGCATGCGTGCATGCGTGTGTGTGTGTGTGTGAGTGAATGTGTGTGTGTGTCTGTGTGTGTGTGTGTACAGTGTGTGTGCCTGTGTGTGTGTGTGCGTGCCTGTGTGTGTGTACAGTATGCGTGCCTGTGTGTGTGTGTGTGTGTACATTATGCGTGCCTGTGCCCAGATTCGCTGCAGAGAAAGCTCTGCAGCTCGCCCATCTGATGCATTTAACTGCACTACTATTGATATTAGTACGTAAACGGTCCCCATTACTGCCGTCATCTGTGCAGCGTATAGGATAAGCACGCAGTGACTGCGCTGCACAAAGCCCTTCCTGTGAGCGCAGCCTGGACCTGAATCTGAATCCAAAAGAGCTGGAGAGAGATGAAATGAAAGATAAAGGCAGAGAGAGGAGAGCGGGAAGAAAGAGGGGG